>NC_030416.2:20389067-20476567 GCF_001660625.3 Ictalurus punctatus | reverse complement strand
GAGAGAGAGAGAGAGAGAGAGAGATAGAGAGAGAGAGAGAGATGGGGGAGGCTACTCTGACTCAAGGATGGAGAGAATGAGATGATGATAATGGCAATAATAGTGTTGAAAGAGGGGGGCTTTCCCAGAGACAGGCTCCATTTTTCTGCCATCACCACCATTTCCAGTCTTAATTAATTTCTCACTCATCGTTGGCGGCATTAGTGCTTCTGCCACTCCTGGCCCCTACTCCAAGACTCATACTTCCCTTCCTGCCTATAAAGAACTAATTCTCACCTAAGAACTGATCTCTGTCATTCACAGGCTCCATTTAGCCACACTGTGCTCAGACCCTCAGTGATGATAGGAGGGATGATAGGATGATAGGAGGGTGTCAGTATTACACACACACACACACACACACACACACACACACACACACACACACACACACACACACACACACACACACACCCCTCCTCCTACTGTAATTGCTGGAAATACATGCATTTACCTCTCCATTTTGAAGGTCAGGAGTTGGTAGGAATGGTTCTGCCTTAACCTTGATGTCAACTGACTGAACAGGAAAGGTTACAGCCATAGGTCATTTCTGCCTTTTTTTTGAGCTGCTTATGAGAGTAAATGTATATTATCTCTTGGTGTGGTTGCATTGGGATGAATCCATCCACTATTTTTACCCAAGAGTGGCCTGGGTGGAGCATTTCCTGACTTTAGTGTCATGCTTCATGGTGTCCTGTGTTCTCAGCAAGGACCACCAGGACCCTCTTTGGCCCTTAGCAGCATGAGAACAGAGACAATCTGTACTGGTAAATGAGCCCCTGAGGAATACTGCACCCAGCCAGATGTGTCTTCCAGCTGTACACTCTCCTTCTCTCCTTCTGTTTACTCTTCTCTTCTCTTCTCTTCTCCTCTCTTCTCATCTCTCTCCTTACCCCTATATATATATATATATATATATATATATATATATATATATATATATATATATATATATATATATATATATATATTATAGTATCGCACAAAAGTGAGTATACCCCTCACGTTTTTGTAAATATTTGATTACCGCTCCCATTCACACCTGAGACCTTGTAACACTAACATGTCACATGACACCGGGGAGGGAAAATGACTAATTGGGCCCAATTTGTACATTTTCACTTAGGGGTGTACTCACTTTTGTTGCCATAGGTTTAGACATTAATGGCTGTGTGTTGAGTTATTTTGAGGGGACGGCAAATTTACACTGTTATAAAAGCTGTACACTCACTACTTTACATTATAGCAAAGTGTCATTTCTTCAGTGTTGTCACATTAAAAGATATAATCAAATATTTACAAAAATGTGATGGGTGTACTCACTTTGGTGAGATACTGTATATAGTATAATTTAGGCAAATAGTTTTTTATTATTATCAATGCCAAACATTTAAAGCATTGAAGAAGTTATATGCTTATTAATTTAAGTTGACAATTATGCAGTATTGGGTCCGAGTCCAAAATGGGCCGAGTTGGACTTAAGTCCAAGTCCTTAATGGCAGAGTCCGAGTCGAGTCCAGCCAAGTCGAGTCCAGCCAAGTCCAGAAAGTAATTAAATTGAAAAAAGATTTGAAATTGCAATTGTAAACTCAACACTGAGCTATTAAATTAATATTTTAACTTTCACAAACCAATGGCAACATAAATGTAACAAAATATACCACTATTACTTACTTATTAATATACCACTGCCTTTTAATATTTTTATTTCATGTCATCAGCCTCAACTAGCTTCCTATCAAAATGGTTTCAAAGAACAAAATGGATATAGATATATATGTATATGTAGAACTTATTATATTAGAAGTTTATGAAAATACAAATGAACCTGTATTGTTATTGTATCACACTATATTGTGTCCTCCAGTTCTAGCTGACATTTCAATTATTTGATGCCTCTCCCTCACAGTTATATAGGCTGAGAGAGAGTACGGAGTAGAGTTACATTTAGTAGCATGTCATAAAAACAAGCTTCATGCTTTATTACTGCTTTTAATCTGTCTATGAATGACAACAAACACATTTCTGAACACAGCTCTGTTCTTGTAACTTTTTTCACTTTGATTCCTAAAATAAATTTTAAAATCCCTATCAGCAGGTTTATGATATTTATAACATTAAGAAATACATTTCACATTCAAGACTGGAATCACCAAATGCTAATGTTTAGGGTGGGCGATATGACTACAGTCTCATTTCACGATAGCGATACGTTTTCTCAGGTAGGTCTATCAGTAGTATTCAAGTAAGAAATACTACAGAAATTATATAAAGCAATTAAATGTAAAATAAAATAGACTTCACTGTATGACATGTACAGTGATTCTTATTAAATTTACTGAAGTTATTCAGTCAAATGAGTGAATGAGTGATGTACTCTTTGTCTTTTGTTGTTTGATTAACATTAATGACGCAGACAGCAGCAGGTTTATTTGTCTGCTGTCACTTTAAGACCTAATGCACAGATCCAATATACTGTATTGACACACCTCTGATTTTCCCTCCAACAGTTTACATTCACTTAAGACATAACTGACTATGTTTGCATGAATACTCAGCCAGACCTGCATTTTGACATGATGTGTGTGAATTTTTTGACCTTCCAAGAATAATAAGCCGCTAAAGAGAACTCAATTCAGTACTCGCCTGATGAGGCAGCTTTCTATGCATGCGTTTCAAGTGTGGCAGGGAGACATTCATTAATTTTTTGTTATCTTAATTTTATGCTGACATCCCACCCTGCAAAAACTCATTTCAGGTAGGTAGCTCCACCACCACTATATATCTGTCTATCTATCTATCTATCTATCTATCTATCTATCTACACATACATACATACATAAATGCACTCATTTTTAAGTGTTTTGTCGGCAGTCTCAATGCTAAATGTGACATTAAAATATGTACTTAATATGTACTATTATATTATATTCAACTCATTTAGTAATGTTTTTATTCTATTACAACCTTAAGCAAGTCTACAAGGCGTTTGGCCTCCTCAAGTAGGACATCAATAGAGTAACTCTTTAGCAGCTAACCAGTTACTTTAAATAATGTTAGCTATGCTAATGAACAAATGACACCTGCTAAACACACCTTAACATGTTTTTTTTTTTTTTTTTTTTTTTTTTTTTAACAATCATTTAACACAGCATGGGGGCAATCAAAACGTCACTGTTGAAAACTTGAAAAAATATTGAATATTTTTTGCCCAGTAAAAATAATAAAAAAAAATAAAGGAAAAAATATTGTTGCCCAGGTGTGCCTTGTTAGATTGATTGTTTAAACAATCAATAGCGCTGGTTGTTTACTCTTGGGTTAAGCACTGGGTTTTGCATCTGAAGACTGCATTTGTTGTTAAAAAGGATAATGTCATGTAATGAGGTTTTGGACAGGTGCAATCGCAGTTAAGAGCTTTATTGAAGAGCATATAATTCAGAGGGCAAGGCAAAACAACAACAAAGACAGGCAGAGGTCAGGCAATCAGGGAAACAGGCTAAAGCAGGTAAGGCAGAAATCAAGGTCAAGGGTAAAGCAGAATCATAACCAGAATAACAACACAATAGCAAGGCTTGGTAAACGACAGACATTAGCAACTGAGCATATTACTTTGTCACGACATAGTAACTGAACAGTCTCTTGTATAGTGTGGTGTGAATGTGATTGAGAACAGATGTGTGTGATTAGTCCTCAGGAGAAGGTGACGTGTCTGTATGTACTCTTGGGAGTTGTAGTTGTCGGCCATGTTTGTATTTTGCGGTGCATTCTGGGAAATGGAGTTTCTAGTTTGCCTTGACATGACAGAACCCCACCCCAAAACACTCCCTCCCCCAGCGGTCCGGGCCCTCTAGGCAAAATATTCACACAGCAAAATGTTCACACAGCTCTCAAGTCCCAAGGCAGGCATTGTCCTACAAGTGGCAGGTTCCTAGAGGAGCTGAGGAGCAGACTTTAGGCAGGGGCAGTTTTGCTGGGATCATTAGACAAGACCCAGGCTGTGTTGTCAGCTTCAGAGGGAGGCTTGACTTGGTGGGTCGTCTCATCAGCCTTTCTTGAGTGTGGAGTGATGGCTACCGCACCACCAAATGGGGGGAAATGAATCTCAAGGTGGAGCTCAAGGGGGGAGTGATGTTCATCATGCAGCTAGAAGGGGAAGCGACCCTCTCTGTGAGGCTAGAGGGGGGTAGCAAAGTTTTCCGCAAAGCATGAGGGGGGAGCAATGTCCTCCATGGAGAAAGAAGGAGGAGCGACATCCTCAGCCGAGCAGGAAGGTGGAGCGACATCCTGAGCAGAGTGTGAAAGTTGAGCAATGTCTGTAGAGAAGCCTGGCATAGTGACACCCGAGGCTGAGCAAGGAAACAAAGTGGGGCTCTTGGCCCAAACAGTAGGCAGAGCAACATCCTCAGCTGAACAGAGCAGCTGAGAGGCATCCTCAGCTGGACAGGGATGCTGAGCGATGTTCTCCGTTGACTCTGCAGGATGAATGATATCCACAGTAGGGGAGGGAGGGTGGGGAAAGATCTTACACATGGCTTGGGAGGCCTTCTCGTTGGCCTCCAACAGGAACATTTCTTGGGAGGTTATCTCGTCAACCTAACCTCTAACAGGAGCTCTGCAGGTGAGACCGCCTCTTGGGTCTCAGGCTGGAGCTCTGAAGTTGAGATTGCCACATCGACTTCTGGCTGGAGCTCGGCAGAGGAGACCACCTCATGGGTCTCAGGCTGGAGCTCTGGAGATGAGATCACCATGTTGACCTCTGGCCGGAGCTCTGCAGGGGAGACCACCTTGTAGTAGGTGGTGAACAGCCTTGCAGTTTCGTTCATCAGACTGACCCTCCCCAAAAAAATCATCCAGGTTGGGGGTGTACTCTGGACTCCCAAACTCCTTTATCAATAGTCCCACAAACAGAGGTACATTGTTAAGTCTATTGGATTCTGTACTGGCCAGATGCTCCATCCACTGGTGGGCTTGGCCAATAAGCCATGAACGTATTAACCCCAGCCACTGCCTCTGGTCAGGCTTGAATATAATATATAATTAAAAATATAATTGACTGTCGAACAGAAAATACTCAGGAGAGCCGAAAAATCAAATTTAAGGCTCTGGGACTCCATGGCAATCCATTGAGGAAGGTTTATTGAATTGAATCTTGGTATGGTGTTTTTTATTACCTTGGTGTGACATCTCCTTTCCTGCTGCATCCATGGTGAGGGCGAAGTAATCTATCATATAATGAGGTTTTGTACGGGTGTAAAGTTAAGAGCTTTACTGAAGAGCAATAAAGAGGGGAAGGCAAAAACAGCAACAAAGACAGGCAGAGGTCAGGTGATCAGGTAAAAAGGCTAAAGCAGGCTAAGGCAGAAATCAAGGTCAAGGGTAAAGCAGAATCATAACAGAATAACAACGCAATAGCAAGGCTTGGTGTACGAGAGAGACAATAGCAACTGAGCGTGTTACTTTGCCAAGATGCCAAGATACTGAACAGTCTCTTATATAGTGTGGTGTGATTGTGAATGTGATTGGGAATAGGTGTGTGTGATTAGTCCTCAGGAGAAGGTGATGTGTCTGTGTGTACTCTTGGGAGTTGTAGTTGTCGGCCATGTTTGTAGTTTGCGGTGCATTCTGGGAAATGGAGTTGCTAGTTTGCCTTGACATGTCAGATAATCCAACATGAAGACCACAGAGCTGTCTATGGGATAAAAGCAAGCCATTCTGAAACTGACAAAAGAGAGAAAATCAATCAGAGCCATTGCACAAGCAGCGGGCATAGCCCATACAATGATTTGGAATGTACTGAAAAAAAAAGAAACCACTGGTGTACTAACAAGCAGACATCAAATAGGTTGTCCAAGGAAAACAACAGCAGTTGATGACAGATACATTGTGAGAGCTGTGAAGAAAAACCAAAAAACAATAGTCAGTGACATCTCCAACAACCACTCGGCAGGTGTGATGGTATCCACCTTTCGAAGAAGAATTTGAGAGCAGAAATATAGAGGCCATACGACAAGATGCAAACAACTCATCAGTAGTAAGAATCAGAACGCCAGACTGGGATTCACAAAAAAATACAAAAGTTCTGGAACCAAGATTAACCTTTACTAAAGTGATGGAAATCTCATTGGTCAAGCATGGTGGAGGTAGTGTCATGGCTTGGGCTTGCATGGCTGCTTCTGGAACAGGCTCACTGACCTTTATTGATGATCTGTCTCCCAATTTACAGAGAAATGCATCCAATCTTTTGGCAGGAACTTCATCATGCAGCAAGACAGTGATCCAAAACACACAGCCAACACAACAAAAAACTTCATCAGGGGAAAAAGTGGCAGGGTTTAGACTGGCCAAGTCAGTCACTAGACCTTAATCAAATTGGGCATGCGTTTCACCTCCTGAAGAGGAGACTAAAGGGAGAAACCCCCCCAAAACAAACAATAATTATAAGAAGCTGCATTACAAGTCTGGAAAAGCATCACAAAAGAAGAATGCAACAGCTGATGTTGAATGCAACAGGTCACTGGCTTGCAGTTTTTGCAAGCAAGGGATATGAAACCAAATATTAAGTGTTATTTATTTTAATTGAATTCCTATATTGTATGTTCCTATACATCTGCTCACCTAAAATTGACTCCACCAAAGGTGCCATGTTCAAATATTAGGATATTGTCACGAGTTCCCCTTTATGCAGCGCGCTGTGGAGCATGTGAGCGCGTGTGCACGAGCAGGTGCACGAGCATCTGCTTTTCCCTTGTGGACAATCGTGATATTTGGACACGTGCATTTGTTTATGTTTCTGTTATGTCTCCTCCCCATTGTGTCATTGGCTGTTGTTTCATGTGTGTCTGAATCGCCCTCAGCCGTCAGCCATTACGAGGCTGATTATTTTCGTACATATACCGCGTGCCTCCCAGCACACAGCGCGGAATATTGAATGAGTTAATCACTTAGTTTAGAGTCCTCACGATAGATAACCATAGTCTTAGTTCATGTCATCTTTCATGGTTCATGTTTAGGTTCATGTTTAGGTTCGTTAGTTTTGTTCTCTACTGCGATTGCATCCTACCTTATCTCCGTTACGTCACGAAACGTGACAGAATATTCCGCCCTACCATGGATGCAGCACGAGGACGAGAGAGACATCACACTACAATGGGAGTAACAGGACAATACCTTATCAGGAAACGTTCGGATTACTGGCCTCATTTCTTGTCCGTGTAGTTCCCTCAACGGTACGCCGTTGAACTGCCACCAGAGACAATGGGACTGGGGAGCTACCCGCTGGAGTTCCTCTTCAGCTGCCAGGAATATTTCTGCAGCCTGGCGTTTTGAAAGCCTACTAAGAGACAGTGGATCGGGTTCTTGGTGTCCAGGTTTTGCGGTCCGGCCCGTGACTGGGCGGAGCAGCTGGTGAGCACTGGGTCCTCTGCCCTCCAGGATGTCACTCAATTTGCAGAACTTTTTATGGAGGAGTTCACGCAGCCAGGGAAGCTTCATGGTCTGGATTTACTGGGGTGGAGAGTCAATGGACAGCCCCAGCCTGACTGGCCATTTAACCTCTATTATGAGGGGATTGACATGTCAGCCTCCACTGATCTGCTTCAGGTTCCAGCGAACATGGTGGAGGTGGCATGTCTGTCTGAGGGCTGCAGGAGGGAGACCAAGCTACAATGCCCTACCTGCAAAAAACTGGGTCTCCAGGAAGCATTTTACTGCTCTCATGAATGCTTCAAGAGCAGCTGGCGGGAGCATAAGAAACTCCACCGGAGAGCCCGTGCAGAGATCCAGCCCGGGGTCAACAGGGTGACCTCGGAGCTCCCGTTGGAGGTCTCAGCACCCGAGCCCCAGCCAGAGGTCAACAGGGAGGCCCCAGCCCCAGAGCTCCAGCCTGAAGTTCAGGAGGGGGTCTCAGCTCCACAGATACACTGCAAAGCCCAGTTACTGTCCCAAGTGTCTGTTAACCCAGACAACCAAGCCCTGCTCAAGCCCAAGTCTACTGACACGGCCGACCAAGTTCTGCTCACACCCAAGTTTACTGATATGGCAGACCAAGTTCTGCTCACGCCCAAGTCTACCGACACGGCCGACCACGTTCTGCTCAAGCCCGAGTCTACCGACACGGCCGACCACGTTCTGCTCAAGCCCGAGTCTACTAACACGTACAGCCAAGCCCTGCTCCCGCCTGAGTCAGCCGACACGACCGACCAAGCCCTGGGTTGGTTTCACGCTGGTTTCTCCGCTACCAGTCCCTCGCTATTGTTCATGTTTCTTGTTTTGTTCCTTCCTTGTGACCGCGACCTTGATTCCTGCCTTGGCCCTTTATGCCTGTTTGCCGATCGCCTGAACTTTGCATGTCACTGGATTACGTTTACGGATCACGTTTTGGATTTGTCTGCCTGTCTCTCTCTTAAATAAACCTGTTCTACTGCGATTGCATCCTACCTTATCTACGTCACGAAACGTGACAGAAATGAAAGCTGAAAATCACCTCATATTCATCTTTTGATCCAAATGCCTTCATTGGATAGCTAAAACAAAAGAATTTGCCTTCCTGTTCTAATACTTTCAGAGGGGAGGGGACTGTATCAGTGGACACAAATTTTAAACCAGTGGCAGAGTTAAAATTACACTATTCTTTGAGAGGAACAGACTCACTTTCATGCTATATTGTTAAGAGCGAGCAATGTGGGCTGAAGGCTTCCTTTGATGTATCAAAACGATTCTTTCAGACTGAAAAAAGTGAGAGACAGCTTAACAGATCATGCTACTTTCATTCCAACTAATTTTTTGTAAAGCTGAACAAAATTTTGTAGGAATGACAATGATGAAGCCAATTGCATACGATTATGTATTCTTAATTGTTAGGCACATACTTTAGCTGATCCATTTATTATTTAATATTTGTGCTTGTATTTTTTTTTTTAACATCATTTTTAAAATATGTTTTCTACTATTAGGTGCATTTTGGTTAAAACAATGAGTTTTGTTTGGTATTTGGTCATAGATATTTAACCTGAGGATCATGTTATATAATAATGTTTTATAATGGTAATTAAACATTATTAAACTCTTTGCAGTGGTTTTTCTGGATGTATCTTTTTGCATCTGTCTTAATTGGTAAGTCAGCTCTTACTTGTGGAATGACTTCCAGTTGGTACAGTTACATGAGTACAGTGAAAGTGGAATGGATGAAGTCCTCCAGTTTGGGAAAGGAAGAAGTCATTCAAAAACGTCAATTATTTTCATATTTCAGTAGAAAAATATATTTTCTCGCTGTTCTTAACTTCTGACCTTCAGCAGCATTCCATATCATGTCTGGGAGAAAACTAGTGAGTGTTCATTAAAGAAGAGAGTGAAAGCAAGTGAGATTCTGTTGGAGGAGAAATGTCTAGGTATTTCTGCATTCCAAAACTTCCCTCTCTCTCTCTCTCTCTCTCTCTCTCTCTCTCTCTCTCTCTCTCTCTCTCTCTCTCTCTCCCTCTCCCTCTCCCTCTCTCCCTATTCAGTGAGCTGGGTGAATAATTGATAAGCATGAAGCTAAAAGTTTGATGCTTTGCTTGTGGGCAGATTTAACCTGCAGGGGGCATGCCTGTACCCACTGGCAACTTTCACACTGCCAGGGCCTACTTTATCACACACACACACACACACACACACACACACACACACACACACACACACACACACACACACACACACACACACACACACACACACACATGCATTTATGCAGTGTATTGGGGGAAATGAGCATGTACTTAAATGTTCTCGGGTCTGTCTTTGGGACAGTGTGAAGAGTCATAAAGAGCCTTACAGAAATGTCATGTTGGCAAGAAGGAGTGCTTGTCTCCTGCATGATTAGATTTTTAATATCAGTTACATTTGCACAAATGCTGCATCTGAACTTGCTTTTCCATCAGTGTCCACATGTGTGGGCTTGTATGTAGCTCTATGTGGGGGGTCAAATGTAATTATGATTGTAGGAATATGTGACAATTTGTGACAATGCGTGGGAGCATTTTGCATGAAAAAATGAACTTTTTTTTTTTTTTTTTTTTTAAATATCTGAAAGTAGGAAAAGATCTTTATTTAGGTTAGGGTTAGTGTTTGTTGGATGTGATATTTGGTACATATACATGTTAGTGTATGTTTCTCTCAGCAACCTGCTCTGGCTCATGCGCATTCATGTCTCATGATTTATGTATGCCCATTATACATGTTGTGATTTAGTTTATCGGTGGAACAGACAGTATAAAATATGTTCAGCTAATACCATGCTGTGTCGAACCTTCCTACTGTGTTCCATTGTGTGGGAATGTGTGTGTTACACCCAAGTGTATACATGGGGGAGGGGTGTGTGTTATGCCATCCTGCTGATATGGTATGGCATGTAGGAGGAAGAGATATGTGTGTGTTGCTTTCGAGTTGTGTTTTCTTGTTGTCATTCGTAAAAATGTATACAGATTCATCTATGTGCATGCATTTGTATGCACACAGATGAATGTATTTTCATCTTGGTGAGTATTAAAACTTCATTAATACATTTCAGTGAGTAATACATAGCAGTTATTAAACCCTTGATTAAAAAACCTGATCTTGACCCGTCTCAATTGTCCAACTATAGACCAATATCAAATCTCCCCTTCATCTCTAAGATTTTAGAAAAGGTTGTAGCAAAGCAGTTATGCTCGTACTTAGATAGGAATAACATTCATGAAATGTATCAGTCAGGATTTAGACCTCATCATAGCACAGAGACAGCGTTAGTTAAAGTAGTAAATGACCTTCTACTGACTTACGATCAGGGTTGTGTCTCGCTGCTTGTGTTACTCGACCTTAGTGCAGCTTTTGATACTATAGATCACACTATTCTACTTGATAGATTAGAAAATGTTGTTGGTATTAAGGGAACAGTCCTCTCCTGGCTCAGGTCTTATCTGACCGATCGTTATCAGTTCGTAGATGTAAATGGTGAATTCTCCATGCGTACTGAGGTTACTTTTGGAGTTCCACAGGGTTCTGTTTTAGGCCCACTGCTCTTTACTTTATATATGCTACCCCTAGGTCAAATTATTCGTAAACATGGAATTAGCTTCCACTGTTATGCTGATGATACACAGTTGTATGTTTCAGCGAAGCCAGAGGACAGACAGAAGCTTAGTAAAGTTGAGGATTGTGTAAAGGACATTAGACATTGGATGTTAATTAACTTCCTTCTACTTAATTCTGATAAAACAGAAATACTTTTATTAGGCCCACGTGTAGCTAGAAGTATTCTTTCTGATCATATGGTTACTCTGGATGGTCTTTCTGTTTCATCATGTGCAGCAGTTAAAGACCTTGGAGTGATTATTGACTCCAGCCTATCATTTGATGCTCATGTAGATAATTTTACTAGGATAGCCTTCTTTCATCTCAGAAATATTTCTAAAATAAGAAACATATTGTCACTACATGATGCGGAAATACTAGTTCATGCATTCGTCACCTCTAGATTAGATTACTGTAATGCCATACTGTCTGGATGTTCCAGTAGGAATATAAATAAGCTCCAATTAGTCCAGAATGCAGCTGCTAGAGTCCTAACTAGAACTAGAAGATACGACCATATCACACCGATATTATCAATACTGCATTGGCTCCCAGTAAAATCTCGCATTAATTATAAAATACTTTTATTAACCTATAAAGCACTAAATGGTCTCGCGCCACAATATCTAAGCGACCTTTTGGTTTTATATGATCCGCCACGCCTACTTAGATCAAAAGATGCAGGCTATCTGACGGTACCTCGAATAGTGAAGGCTACAGCAGGGGGAAGAGCTTTCTCTTATAGAGCCCCACAGTTATGGAACAGTCTTCCTATTAGTGTTCGGGACTCAGACACAGTCTCAGTGTTTAAGTCTAAGCTTAAAACATATTTGTTTACTCAAGCCTACCCTGACTAGATTCTGTTCTACTACTTCGCAGTCATAATTATCTTTTTTCTCCCTCTCTCCTTTCGCCGAGCCCCACACGAATTTATGGAGATACTAGAGATCCAGATCCTTTCTGCCTCTGGATGGAGCTCAAATCTTCTCTAATTCCAGACTGCTGGGACTACGGCTGCTCTTAACACCATACAGACTTCATATAAATCCATAATGAACTTTTTCACACTATCTGTTGTTACCCAGATGAGGATGGGTTCCCTTCTGAGTCAGGTTCCTCTCAAGGTTTCTTCCTCTTAAAACATCTTAGGGAGTTTTTCCTTGCCACCGTCGCCACTCAGTGGCTTGCTCAGTTGGGATAAATTCGCACCTTTAATATCTGTATACCATGTTGATATTTCTGTAAAGCTGCTTTGAGACAATGTCTATTGTAAAAAGCGCTATACAAATAAAATTGAATTGAATTGAATTGAATTTCAGTCACTATACAACAAGTATAGTTTCAAAGGTTACAGCACTATAATATTTACTATTGAACATAATATAGCATCCTGCATTTATTTTAATTTTGAGCTGCATTCAGTATCATAGGTGACTTAAGCCAGTGACATTTGGGAGGATGCTTTAGAGTACACAAATATCCCTCCAGCATCACTTTACAGACCAGACCAAAATGCATTTAGAGTTCTTTATTTCATTTTATTTATTTATTTTGCACAAGGAACGAGACATTATCTGACATACACCCTGTGTTTTCCTGATTGCTATTTGCCCAAGCCCTAGCATAGACTAACGGGGGGGATGGGATGAAACTACTTTACGCTGTGATGGGAAGTTGCTGTGTAGAAAATGTTTTAGTTTATTATAAATCACCATACTATGACTCCTGTAGGACTATGTGTTTTACAAAGTGTGTTATGTTGAGCTTGGGAGGATCACAGGTATCCATTTTTGGTTTTTGGTTTGTGTGTGTGTGTGTGTGTGTGTGTGTGTGTGTGTGTGTGTGTGTGTGTGTGTGTTTTTTTTAATAATGAACATTCCCTTGTGAATAAATCCAATTCCAAGAGTGATCAGGCTTGGAATTTATTTATTAATTTATTTTCTTATTGGCGACTTTCATTTAATGGTGGAGGCTGGGGGGCTGGCGATGTTGCAGGCGGGGGTTTTGCAGGAAGTCTAATTTAATTTGGTTATAATCTAATTTGCTTTGATTAAAAATTTATGCAAATCCCTTTCAGCACAGGAATCAGTGAAGAGAAGCGACACTTCTCTCTCTCTCTCTCTCTCTCTCTCTCTCTCTCTCTCTCTCTCTCTCTCTCTCTCTCTCTCTCTCGTTCTCTCGTTATACCTTGGTCCCTTCTCCTTCACCACAAATTAACAATAAAGTGATTACAGAGTTTTTCAGGTCCTAATCCATTGGAGGTTCTTAAGTTCTTCAGCAACATGATCTAACCTAAAATACATTGTGTATAACATACTACATGCTATCCGGAACACAAAGAACACACATCAAAATATGCGATTAAAACCTGTTCACAACATATGCTTAACACCATGTACAGCTCCAGTGAACTGAATGAAAGACTGTGAAAAGGCATTCTAATTATTATGAAGCAGGAACTGTGCTAAGGACATAGCTAGCTAACTATTGCATTATACTGAGTGTAAAAGTATTGTCTTGTAGTCTTGTAGTCACTGGGTACAAGTAAAAGGCCCAATTAAATGTAAATTAAAAAAAAAAAAAAAGGTTAGAAAAAAAAGTTAAATCCAGAAAAGGGTTTAAACACCTTAAAGTTGTTTTGGTCTGTTACTCTTTTAGAATGCTTAAAGGGTCTAACTATAATTCTAAAATGGAGTGCTTCCATATCAGAAAGGGGTATAAGTTGAACCCCTTTAAGGAACTCAAGTACCCTTAACTACAGTGCTGTGAAAAAAATATCTGATTCCTTCTGTTTTTGTGTATATCTCATACTGAATTTTTTCAGAAATTAAAACAAAATCTAAGAGAAAATAAAGGCAATCTGAGTAAACACAAAATACAGTTTTTAATGATAATGTTATTTATTGAGTAAAAAAGTTTTCCAATACCAGCTGGGCCTGTGTGAAAATTTGCCCTGTAGATACTAATTCCCCAAATCTATGAAAATGCATTCATAATGGGGTTCAGCTGGACTACACGCAACTAGGCCTGATTACTGCAAACCCTATTCAATCAAATAAACACTTAAATATAACTTTTTCAACAGAATGAAGTCGGTTAAAAGGTCTTACCCAGTAACACACTATGCCAAAGTGTGTTACTGTGCCACACTATGCCAGAAAGAAATTCCAGAAATGATGAGGAAGAAGGTAATTGAAATACATCAGACTGGGGAGGGTTACAAAGCTATTTCAAAGGCTCTGGGACTCAAAAGAACCACAGTGAGAGCCATTATCTCCAAATGGAAAAACTTGGCACAGTAGTGAACCTTCCCAGAAGTGACTGTCCTTCCAAAATTCCTCCAAAAGCACAGCAGTGACTCATCCAGCAAGTCACAAAAGAGCCAAGGACAACATCAAAGGAACTACAGGCCTCTCTGCATCAATAAAGGTCACTGTTCATGACTCTATCAGAAAGACACTGGGTAAAAATGGCATCCATGGAATAGTTGCAAGGCGAAAACCACTGCTAAGCCAGAAGAACATTAAGGCTCATCTGAATTTTGCTAAAACACACCTGGACGATCCTCAAAACTTTTGGGAGAATGTTCTGTGGACTGATGAGTTGAAAGTGGAACTGTTTGGAAGACAGGGGTCCTGTTACATCTGGCATAAAACAAACAGAATTCCACAAAAACCTTCAGAATGGTGGTAGCAGTGTGATGTTGTGGGGATGTTTTGCTGCTTCAGGGACTGGGAAACTTGCAATCATTGAGGGAAACATGAAATCTGCTCTCTACCAGAAAATCCTAAAGGAGGATGTCCAGTCTTCTGTCTGTAATTTGAAACTCAAGTGTATCTGGATTATGCAGCAAGACAATGATCTAAAGCATAGGAGTATGTCCATCACTGAATGGCTCAATAAAGCTAAATTAAAGTTTTGGAGTAGCCTAGTCAAAGTCCTGACTTGAACCAATTAAGAAGCTGCAGCAGGACCTTAAGTGGGCAGTTTATGCATGAAAACCCTCCTATGTGGTGAACTAAAGCAGTTCTGCAAAGAAGAGTGTGCCAAAATTCCAGCACAGTGCTGTGAAAGACTGATCGCCAGTTATCGGAAGATTTTGGTTGCAGTTATTGTTGCTAAAGGTGGCACAACCAGATCTGAAGTTTAAGGGGGGCAATTAGTTTTTCACATTGATGATAGGTGCTGGATAACATTTTTGCTTCAATAAAAAAATAAAAACAGTGTTGTTTACTCAGGTTGCCTTTGTTTTATGTTGTATTTAGTTTGAAGGTCTAAAACTATTTAGTAAGAGATATACAAAAAAAAAAAAAAAAAAAAGAACAGAAGAAATCAGGATGGGGGAGATACTTTTTCAAAGCACTGTATGTAAATATACACTATAAGTTATACACCACATTAATTTTTTTATTTACTAACAACTGTATATAGTCATAAACTACCATAAATACATAAAATAACTGTTTATCATAAAATGTTTATCTCTATTTAGCCATTGTGTGTGTATGTGTGTGTTTGGTGTGTGTGTGGGTGCATGTGTGTGTGTGCATGCATCCTAGAATGTGCATTGTCAGATGCAGATTGTCTGAGAGTGACTTTGCCAAGTCTCAGATGTCTCCCTGAAGTTACCATCCCCTCTAGCTGCTTGCTGGTGAAGGTCAGAGCTCTTCTTGCTCTTGCCCCCCCCCCCCCACACAGTCTCTTGACCTCCATTGTGGCATGTCTTCAGAGCTTCAGTGTCTCTGGGACCAAGGTACCAGGCACTCTGGTTTCCCTCTGGCCACTGACAACCTTCTACCATCATCTTAGCCAACACACTGCCTGTAAGTATGTCAGCCGGAGGGCTCTGAATGTTTCTATGTGAGTGACTGGGTGAGTGAGTGAGTGAGTGAGTGAGTGAGAGAGAGAGAGAGAGAGAGAGAGAGAGAGAGAGAATATATACATAGTGAGAGAAAGCATCCATGTGCATTCACCTGTTTTAACCCTTGTCGATCGTTGTGTCTACTATACTTTTAAACCTCTTCTCTTACTCATCTGTCCACTCTTGCTTTGTCTGTACCTTTCTAACTATCATTTTTTCACTCTGTCTTTCCCGCTGAGTCTTTACCTCTCCTCTTCTCAGCATCTCTTTCTGCTTCGCTCAGACAGATGCTGAATCATCAATTGCCCTCTGGCTCTCTCAGCACCCTGAGGGTGCCAGGAGACGTATCACTATGCCACACACAGGCACACATACACGCACACACACACACACACACACACACACACACACACACACACACACACACACACACAGACACACAGACACACAAATGATTTACAACTGGACTGTGTAAACAGGAGTTGGTAGGTCTGTAAGTCTACTTCATGGTTACAGATAAATATAGTAAATGCAAGCATACCAATGCACAGGGAGGAAGGAAAGATAAGAGTGAAAGAGAGAGAGAGAGAGAGAGAGAGAGAGAGAGAGAGAGAGAGAGAGAGAGAGAGTCACCTGGGTACCACCTATGTTTTGATGTGGACTTAATTCTTAGTTTGAAGAATTTTATTTGTGTCTGTACTGATTGGCTTGAACAATGATCAATTTAACTCAATAAGCCTTGGTAGAAACTCAAGGATGGAAACTAAAACTATGTATGATAATAATGAGTCTTTTATTGGTCACACATACATTAGAGCACAAATTCTTTTTTCTTTCCATATTCCAGCATGTTAGGAGGTTGGGGTCAGAGCACAAGGTCAGCATTAATACAGTGGCCCTAGAACAGAGAGGGTTAAGGGCCTTCCTCAAGGGCTCAACAGTGGCAGCTTGAACCCCGACCTTGTGATCAGTAACCCAGAGCCTTAACCGTCAAGGTAACCTTGCTACAGTGAGAGTCAAAAGTTTTAAACACCCAATATTTCAGCACTTTTGTATAAATGACCCTATATTTTTATAAACTTAACCCAGAGATTGGTATAAGTGAACCAAGAAATGTTTATTATTGATTGCATAGCAAATTAAGAAATGTTAGAAATAACTTTATTTTATTTGAATAATGTAGAACAAATCTAAACAGACAAGGGCAAAATCATGATTACTCTTATATACACTAAATAATTATATACACAATTATACACTTGCAGCACACCACATATTTATGTTTTACAGTTTTTATTAGATTAGATTAGATTCAACTTTATTGTCACTGAGCAGAGTATACAGTGGGGGTAATAAGTATTGAACGCGTCAACATTTTTTTCAGTAAATATATTTCCAATGAGGCTACTCGCATGAAATTTTCACAAGACTTTGGTATTAACTCAAGATATCCACACACAAAGAAATCCAAACAGTAAAGTCCATAAATGAAGTTATGTGTAATTAAACGGAATGACACAGGAAAAAGTATTGAGCACGATAACTGCAATTTATTTAATACTTAGATAGATAGATAGATAGATAGATAGATAGATAGATAGATAGATAGATAATTTATTGGTCCTCAAAGAGGAAATTTGTTTCCACCGTGGGTGTGTAGAAAAACAAAAACATAACAACATCATACAAATAAACCATCATAAACAATCAGGCATAGAGGGGAGAATGGGACAAAAAGAAAAACATCAGGATCATCATACAACAAATGCATCTGGCATCACAATGGCTGAGTACCTTTGTGTTTAACGTTCGTATAGCCATAGGAACAAAACTCCTACCATAGCTGGCCTTTCTGCACATGGGTAGTCTATACCTGCAGCCATAATGAAGGCGGTTGAAAAATTGATAAAGTGGGTGGTTTGGATCATTTAAAATTTTATGTACCTTCCGGAGCGTATATGAACTGACAGAGTCTGATAAATTGGGGATAGGAATACCAGTAATTTTTCTCGCTAAATTAGTTATTTTCAAGAGTTTGTTCTTATTGGTTACTGTTAGCATATGGAAAAAACAAATGGCACCATACATAAGAACCGGTTCAATAATACTTCGATACAGAAGAAGAAGCAGACTAGGCTGAACAGACAGATATTTAAGTTTACGAATAATTGTGAGTCTCTTGACAGCACTTGTAAATACCTAGAGTGTGCTGATTGAAGTTGAGATGTTTATCCAATTGAATACCCAGATATCTGAAATGCTCCACTCTTTAAACCATCTCTCCATTAATGGTAATACTGGAAGGATGGGTCAGTGTTTTAGAAGAATTAAAAACCAGTTCCTTAATCTTTTCAATATTAAGGTGAAGAAAGTTATCACACCATGTACTAAAATATGCTATGGAGCGTTGATAGTCCAAAAAAGAATCATTGTCCTTATTAAGCAATGCAAGAATTGCAGTATCGTCTGCATATTTAAAGTAATGAGTGGTGGTGACTGGACTCTGACAGTCATTTGTATAGAAAATATAAAGAAACGGACTAAGTACACACCCCTGAGGGGCACCAGTGTTGAGAACAATAATGGGCGATAATGCATTGTCCACCTTTACCACTTGTGGTCTATTAGAAAGGAAATTATAAATCGAGTGTACTAGTGGTGATGGGACTTGCAGACACTGCAGTTTCTTGATTACCTGATGACGCTGAATTGAGTTAAAGGCGGAGCTAAAGTCAATGAAAAGAAGTCTGGCATAGTTTCCAGGAATATCCAGGTATTGAAGTAGACAGTGCAAGAGACAAGCCACTGCATCCTCTGTACCTCTCTTCTGTTTATATACAAATTGGAGGCAATCCAAAAAGGGTGAAACATATGGAAGCATAGTGTTTTGAACCATTTTCTCAAAGCATTTCATTATGATTGAAGTTAATGATACCGGCCTGTAGTGATTTAACTCTGTTGGATAAGGTTTTTGGGGAACAGGAATAACAACTGATGTTTTCCATGTGACTGGTATTGTTGAAGTACAAAGTGATCGAAGAAAAAGAGAATGAAGAATGGGGGTTAATTCTAGAGCGCAGTTTTTCAAGACCCGACCTGGAATTCCACCTGGCCCGGGAGACTTATTCAGTTTGCACTTAATATACTGGAAATAGACCTCCTGCTTAGTTAGAATTGACTCATAATCCAGCTCTTGAGAAGGCAAAGAATCCAAAAGGATATCACATGCTGCTGAAAAATCAGAGGTACGGACGGACAGGGTGAGTAGCTCCAGGTCCAGATTCCAAGATATCCCTTGTACTTTGATGTTAGTACACCACTGCGAGTTGATGTACATACGCACATCACCTCCGCGCTCTTTCCCCAAATGACTCCTTTTGTCTGCCCGAAAGATCTCAAAACCGTCCAGGTTGACCTCGGTATCCGGGACAGACTTATCCACCCAGGACTCTGTCAAAGCGAGAACACATGCCTCCCTGAACGATAAATCCGTGAGACATTTCACATGCAATAAGTCCATTTTGTTTTTCAATGAACGAACGTTTGAAAGGACGATTGAGGGTAGTGGAGGTTTAAAAGGACGCCTTCTAAGTCTGCAACGCACCCCTCCTCGCCTTCCTCTTTTCCTCTTTAAGCCAGTTGTTAATGTTATATCCAGTGGAATGGCGATATATGGGTTCAGTTGGCAGTGGATAGAGTTACGAAGGAGTAGAATTTCCTCCCGTGAATAGGCGAGTCCATTCCCTGCTCTGACATCATTTAATTGAATACTCCAAGCAGTGCAGTCACTAACAATCCATGCAATTATAGAAACAATCCAAATCCAACTTGTCCAATTTCCCATGATGTTTCAGCTGTAGACAAACAGACAAACAACAACAAACAAACGCACACACAATGCACCGACCGTGCCGTTGCAGCTAACGCATTGCGCCGATCCCCCAGAGAAGCATTTGTTTGTAATGACAGCTTCAAGACGCTTCATGTATGAAGAAATTAATTGGCCGGTGTATTAAGGTGTGATTTTGGCCCATTCTTCTAAAAATATTGCCTTTAAATATTGTTCTATTGGACTCAAGTCAGGTGATTGACTGGGCCATTCAAACACCTTGATTTTTTTTTCTCTCTGAAACCAATTGAGAGTTTCGTTTGCTGTATGCTTTGGATCGTCGTCTTGCTGGAAGGTCCACCCATGTCTCATCTTCATCATCCTGGTGGATGGCAGCAGATTCTTCTCAAGAATCTCCCAGTAAAGGGCTGTATTCATTGTTCCTTCAATTATATGAAGTCTGCCAGTACCATGCGATGAAAAACAGCCCCACACCATGATGCTTCCACCTCCAAACTTCACTGTTGATATAGTGTTTTTAAGGTGATGTGCAGTGCAATTTCTTATCCAAACATGGTGTATAGTATGACTGCCAAAATATTCAATTTTGCTCTCGTCTGACCAGACTACACTCTCCCAATATTTCATAGGCTTGTCCAAATGAGTTGTAGCAAACTTTAAACTAGCTTTGACATGTGTTTTCTTTAGTAATGGAGTCTTGGGGAGAGCGTGAGCAGTGGAGTGCATTGCCTATTGTTTTCTCTGTGACGATGGTACCTGCTGACTCCAAGTGTTTCTGGAGCTCTTTCTGAGTTGTCCTTGGCTCTTGGGCTACTCTTCTGACTCCCTGGTCAGAAATCTTACGAGGAGCTCCTGTGCGTGGCCAGTTGATGACGGAGTGATGTTGCTTCTACTTGCGGAGAATGGCCCCAATGGTCCTGGAGGATTCAGAAGTTTTAAAATACGTCTGTATCCGACTCAATCAATATGTTTTGCAACAATGAGGTTGCGAAGGTCTTGGGAGAGCTCTTTACTTTTACCCATCATGAGATGTGATGAGATACCTTGTGTGACACCTTGGTAACGAAAAGCTTTTTTTATGGACCATAAATTTACTAACCCAGCTGAGATTAATTTGCACAGATAGGAGGTATAACTACTTAGAGATTTCTGCTTGTTCCTTGCCTTACCTTGCTTTGGAGAACTGCTTTTTCTTAGCATGTTCAATACTTTTTTCCTGTGTCATTCCACTTTATGACACTTAACTATATTTATGGACTTTAATGTTGTGAATTCTTTATATTTCCGGATTTCTTGAATTAATACTGATGTCTGGTGAAAATTTTATGTGAATAGCCTCATTGGAAATATATTTACTGAAAAAAATGTTGACACGTTCAATACTTATTTCTCCCACTGTAAGTACAAAGCCAACAAAATGCAGTTAAAATCTAACCAAAAATGCAAAACAGCAAGAAGTATTACGTGTAAAAGGCAAGAGACTATGAGGTGGGTTGGTAATTAATGGCAATTAATGCTGGCAATACATGTGCAACTTTTATCTATAGGCTTAATGGGTTTACCTTCCAAGTGCCTTTAATAAAGCACTCATAGTCCCATTAGGATCTGAGAGAGTACAGTTCCACAAAGATTCAGGTTTCCTTATTTAATTACTATTCTGTATCATTTTGTTAGGCTTGGTGTCTTTTGACTGGCAGTGTAGGTATATGAATACTTTTAGAATAAATGTCACAACAGTAAAAATAAGAAAACACACGGCCCACCTTACATTTGTTGAAAAACACAACTTCCTTGAATTAATTAAATTATTTAAGACTGACCTTATTATCAAATTTCCCTGGGCTTTTGAAGATTTTCAGTAAAAAAACCTTTTCAGTGATGCAAGTTTGTATATGCCAACTGCAAACAGATTTGGCATATCTTTTATCCACAACTTTTCAGACTTAACCCCTATGCCCTTCTTAGCCTCTCAGTTGGACTCAGTATGAACCAAGTGGCAGCACCAACAAAATCAAATGTTAATGTTAATGTTAGTCAACACACTGAAGAAGCATGGAAAAAACATAAACCAAAAAATATGCTAAACTTGTATTTAATTGATTTTAAAATAACCACACAAGGAACAGTTAACAACATACCATTTGGCAATTTTATAAGTTTCCAATCTGAACTTTCTAGATTGTGTAAAATGGTAGAATTTTTAGCTCTCTCCAAGATAATTTTGAACAAGATCATTTTGTTTATATTTTTCTTCACTAGTTGATCCAAGCAATATGTTACGTACAAGTCATTTGGTCTGCAGGCAGAGTATCTATGAATATTGGTATAAATTGAGAATTTAGTATGTAAAACAATAGAAAACCTGAAAGTAACGCTGAAACTATCTGCCACCTGATTTACCCTGTGGAAGTAGAAGCCATAGAGTCAAGTCTGAAGCAATTATCTAACACATTACTTCTTGGGTTTGACACTACAGTGAGAATTTCACCATTACAATAAACTCTCAGAGTTAACATACATAATTAGTGACTGTTTTTGAAAGCAGCATAACAATCTCTGACTGTCGTGACACTTTTATACCTTTGTCTTTTCTTCATAAATACCACAGTCCTTGCAATTTATTTAGCATTTCACAAGAGAGACCGCAACACATTCTACTCATTATTTTATTAGGGTCTATTCCTTTTTACCTTTAGCCCTCATATTTATTCATTTTTTTGTTTTTGTGCTGTCTCTCAACCAGTGTTCTCCAATTTATTCCTGTCAAGAAGTCCTGTACCCTTTCACACACCTATCTCTTTTCTTCTCACACATTCCTCATGCTCCTTCTTTCCTATTCCCCCCTCTCTTCCTACTGCGTTCTCTCACTCTCCCCCTCTCTGTCTCTCATCAGGCAAATGCAAGAATAGAACAGGGGAAGCCCTCTCACCTCTCTATCCATGTTGCAATATTAGCATATTCATGAGGGAGCCTATACATTATACATGAGATCCTGGGGGGGAAACAGGAGCAGTATGAGACACACAAGCACATGCAGACACACACACACACACACACACACACACACACACACACACACACACACACACACACACACCCACACACACACACACACACACACACACACACACACATAAACAAGAAGACAGAGAAATAGTGGAGGCAAATGTGATGTGAGTACACGTGAACAGAAATAAATCTGCAGCAATGTGTACAACCTTAACATTGAATAATAAAATAATAGATGGATTTGTTGTGTTTAGTATTTCAGCATTACCGGGCAATTTCTGTACATGATTGCATGTATTTTAAAGGTAATTGGAATAAGATATATGAAAATGTAATTTATGTGGTGTAAGTGATTTTAATGCATTTAATATATTCCATACATTGTAATTTAATGGAAATTATGTTCATGACAGATCATTAAATGCTATTTTAATAGTCCATAATTAGTAAAAGTGTACTGTGGGGGGATGTAGTAAAGGGTGGGACATAGAAGGCCACATTATCGGCTAGAATGTGAAACAAGGGATGTGCAGTGTATGGCAGCATGTGGCTGAATATGGGCTAATTGTGGAAAATGTCTGTAGAGACTGAAGCAGCCAGAGCTAACAGCTGAGAGGAAAAAGGTTAATGCTGCAAGCTCTTCTCATAAGAAGCTGGGCTGCCTCTCAGGGACCCTTAAGGAGAAGAGAAGCCATAACAAACAGACACACACACACATTTGCTTTCTTTCTCTCTCTCTCTCTCTCTCTCTCTCTCTCTCTCTCTCTCTCTCTCAAACACACACACACACGCACACACACACACACACACACACACACACACACACACACACACACACACACACACACACATGATGAAAGCTTTCAGTATATGTGGGTTATCTTGATTTCAAAGATAGAACAAGTAGTGTCAGATGTAATGCAGTTCAGAGGAAAATTTATGACTATTTTTAATTGTCTTTCATTTATAAGGCTGAAGTATGAAGAACACCAAACTATTCTAATCATACCTAGAGAATATCTCATGATAGAGATAGCATCTTTCAGTTCAGGAACAATAGTCAGAGCAACAATAACTAACCCTCACAGTTAAGGGTTTTTTTTTGTTGTTTTTTTTTGTTGTTGTTGTTTTTTTTAATGAGGCCAGGTGGACAGTCTTGTATGTGTGACTATGTTACTGGAGTGTCATCATAAGGTAATAAGTCACTTTATTCAAAAAGAAGATAAATGTATTCAGGGCTGCCACAGAAAGAAAGAGCTCCTTCCATAAGCACACATACAAACACACACATGCACAATTAGCAATTGCTGTTTCCTTTTTCTTAATTAGACAGAAAACCAGAGAGTGAAAAATCAGAAAAAGACACTACTTAAAAGCCAGAAGTAAGAAGGAATTATTTTGTCCAAGTTTTGTTTGTTCTGTCTTAAACATGTGACAAACCAAATGGAAATACAGAAACACAAATTTCCTTCCTTGCAAGGCAAACATGACATTATTTTGTTTAATTTACTAGCTTTAGTCTCATGTAGCAGTGAGTGTGTGTGGGAGTGTGTTACTGGAGGTTGTGTGTTCAGGATGGTCTCTCCTCGACCCTGGTGACTGAAGCTAATATCACATTACTGCTGTAAATTCGCCAAGTCAAACTCCCTCATTAACACTAATAAGACTGCAAGAGGTCATGCTTCAGCTCAATGCAAACTCTGCAAACTCCCTCCACACACACACACACACACACACACACACACACACACACACACACACACACGTGCGTGCATGTGCATACATGCTACAAGAGCTTCATTCATCATGTCCTTACCAGACTGTAATCTTCATTTAGCACAAAGCCTGTGTGTAGAGTTTTATTTAACTGTTAATAAACTAGAAAAAGGCAGTTACTTTTCCAATAAACTATAAATAAGAAGTCTTAAAAATGAGGACAGTTAGGACTGTAGCCAGGCCCTGAACAACACTTGCTACAACAAAAGTGCTTGAGAGACAGAGAGAGAGAGAGAGACAGACAGAGAGACAGAGAGAGACAGACAGACAGTCTCATGTGCCTCATGTACTTTATAAGAGTGCCTGCCAAATGTCATAAATCTGAAATGTGAATGTAATCTAAATGTTGAATGTTATATCAGAGATACTGACTACAATACTAGTAAAGTCTGTATTGACAGAGAGTGTAAAGACATTACAGAATTAGACAATAAATAAAATCAAGTTATCTGAAGTTGCTCCACAAATCCAGGTGAAACAAGATGGTTTCACTTTTTTTTTTACAAAAGGTTCCAAGTAGAAGCCCCTTTAAAAGGATAGAACCATTAGCCATTCAAATTAAAATTCATATATTTCCTATTTTTCGCTTAAATTGTGACTTGACTTTTTCTTTACTGCACATTCACATGAATTGTGTGAGCATTTAAGAATACTAAATAATCAGAAGGAGATAAAATTCTATATAACAAGTATATATTAATATAAGATTAAGTTATATAAAAAATAAATGATTAAAATTTATAAAATTATGTACATCTACAATATATTGAAACACTATAAAAAAGAGAGATACAATTCTTTTCTGTGTCTCTCTGTCCTCAATTTGGGGATCTGTAATTGGTTTCACTTCTTGGTTTGCCAGAATGCCCTTGAGGGGTGGCAGCTAGTTTTTTGAAAGGGGAATTGAGAAGAAGAAAGGTTTTCTGAACTGGTATTCACCTGCCTATATTAAATTTGGATAAACTATTAGATTAAACAATTGTATATGATGTAAACACATACTCTATAATGTCTTAATGCAACCTTTGAACTTATTTAATTATAAATGTATAACAAGACATTTTTGAGTCTCACGTTGAAAGAGATAATAAAAGAAAAAAGAATATGTGTGACTAAGAATACACTGTTTGTTGAATCAGTACAGCATCTACCATATTTTGTCAGTAAGTAAGTGAAATGACATATCTTAATGGAATATTTGCCAGCTTCAAGATGACCATGAATTAAGCCTTAAGTGCAGGATCAATACAGATAGAAGATGGTAGGTTTATTGACTTGCTATTAAACCACAGCCTACACATTGTTCCCGTCAGAGTTATCTACAAAAAAGACATTACAAACCAACAGAAACCAAAATAAATCTAATGTTTTTAGTAGTGTGTTCAATGCCTGTGTGCAAGGAAGCAGGAAGTTTTCTCAGGAGCACAGCCCAAAGTCTGTCATTTTGAGCGTGTGTGTGTGTGTGTGTGTGTGTGTGTGTGTGTGTGTGTGTGTGTGTGTGTGTGTGTGTGTGTGTGTGAGAGAGAGAGAGAGAGAGAGAGAGAGAGAGAGAGAGAGAGAGAGAGAGAGAGAGAGAGAGAGATAGATGTAACATATGATTACAGTTCCCAAAGAGTAGACAGGCAATCTTTAAACTGTGTTTCTTCAATGCGCACATAGGCTACTCGTGATGTCTATCTCTCTTTCTCTGTCTTTGTGCACCCCACACCTATCCAACCCCTCATTCCCTCTCCTATTTCAGTGTTTCACATCACTCTTGGAAGTAATTGAAGCCTTGCACTCAGTTCCTCAAAAATCAACAATCCTGAAACTGTTTCTTGCACTACTCGTTTCTCAAATCATGTTCTGTTGAATCTCTGCTCTCTCAGTCGATCTATAGTGTTATCAATGCTGCTGAACTCTGAACCTTCTGTCTAATAGTCATTAGGAGTTATGGTTAGAAAGATATAGTCTCATAGGTGATACTGAATAGGGCAAAATTCACAACGGTAACTGGAACAGTAGTCATTTCTGAGAATAAATGTCAGGAAAATAGCATTTAACCATCCCTGGATACTGCTTCTGTCTGATTACAGTCATTCCCCTCTCCATCTAATAGGCCTTCTCCTGAGTTAATTTCCTGTCAACATTAATCCTGAATGCAGAATCAAAATCATAAGTCTACTTTGTATATCTGACATGACTTGTAATGCAAATCTTCTATGTACTTATTTGGTAACTTTATTGTCTACAGATTACAATGTTACTCTATGATCAGAGTTTGATGGGGCATTTTGTTATTGGAAAATAATCAATACCATAATCAGTATTAGTGAATTACCACAGCAAATTGCCAACACTGCTATTTACTAATTAAAGAACAACACATTGCACATTAGAACAATTTAGAGTTATAGTTAATGTTGTGGAACATCCATGAAAGTAGTAGTTCCTAATTTCACTTATAGCACATTATAACAGCTAATTCCCTCACCAACCTTCTCTCTCCTTCTCACTCACTCTCTCTCTCTCTCTCTCTCTCTCTCTCTCTCTCTCTCTCTCTCTCTCTCTCTCTCTCTCTCACTCACTCTCTCGAAGTTAATAAGGGGAAAAAAAAACAGCTTGACATGTTACTGTAAAACCATACAATGCAAAGTACTGAAGACTTTCCCATGGCAGAAAAGGAGGCTCCTTTTAAAAATGCCAAATAAATGTCTCCTTGGAGAAAACTTCACCATATCAACAATTATACATGTTTTTCAAACCATTTATGTGGAGCCTTTGCCATACAAGTGTGTATTGTTACTATAAGAATGATAACATATTAGAACAAGTGCATTAATACATGTATAGATGTATAAACCTGTGATTTGTCTTGCAGCTTCAACTGTAATCAGAGCTGTGCTGTTATAGAAAATTAATCAACACCTTTTGACTAGGCAGATTCAAAAATATAGTACCGCTCTGGTATGAGCTTATTTAATTGTGTATAACTATGTGACTGTTTCATTTAAGGAAATGTCATAAAGCAAGTGAATCCAGTCCAGTGTCTGCTCTTTTGTTCCTTTTGTTACATATGGAGTCTTTGATGAAAGAGAATGTTGAATGTTGAATGCAGTATACAGATTCTCAGTGTGCACACACACACACACACACACACACACACACACACACACACACACATTCATATACACATTCCTTATGAGAAGCTGTGTGTGGGTGCAGTTAGTTTCTCCTTTACTGGAGCGATTGGCACATGCTCAGCTATACTAGAAGAAGGGGGAGAAAAATAATTGCCCGTTTTGGAGAAGTGTAATGTATAAAATCTGTGTGTAGCTCAGCGCAGCTTCAAAAGGCCTTTGCGCCAGCGCCAGCGAGTGAATGTTAGTGTGGAGCGTTTAGGACTTCAAACAGCTCACAATCAACAGCCATACAGAGAGCTCCCTCCATGTTCTTCACTGTGGAGTGAAAATAACCTACCTAGCTCCTCTGGAACTTCAAACAAGTCATCATGAGAGAGAGAGAGAGAGCGGGAAGAGGGGTGGGGGTTGCAGAGCTGAGCTGCAACTTAAAATGAAGAGGAATCAGAGAGACGGCAGAAACAAGAAGCATGATAAAATTTTTTTACAAATGTTTAACTGATAAGTTTTTCTCTGGTTCAGATTCAGGATGTCCATTTACTCAGAGTAAGAATGGTTCACTGAGGTGTCCTGGGCTCATGATGATGCAGCTCAAATTATGTTTCCATGACTACTTTTAGTTCTCATTTTTAACATCAGGTATATTTGAATACTTTCTGCAGCTTAACACAATCAAAGATCTAAACATTAAGAATTATGGACAGTTAGAATGATTTAACCTTTGCCTTTGTATTTTGTGATTATTACAGAATACACATCCTAACCTTGGGTTAAAAATAATTTTTTTATGGTTTAGGGTTGCATACTTTCTCTCACTTACTGCATTTCATAAATGGAGTGAGTAAATGAATAGGTAGTCAAGACATGGAATATCTGTGAGTGAAAGAGTGAATGTCAGGGCAGGTAAGTGAATGTTTATGCAGGTCAAATGAGTGAACAGTTCAATAACAAAAAGGTTATTTGTCTCAAAATATTCTGTCATCAGAATACTCAGATTATTCCTTTGAATTAACACAGTGGTCACCAACCTGTTCCTGTAGATCTACCTGTTTACACCTGTTTTTGTTGATCAAGAACTTCTTAAGGCAATGATTAGTTGGTCAGGTGACCACGATTATGGTTGGAGCTAAAGTCTTCAGAATGGAAGATCTCCAGGAACAGGGTTAGTGACCTCTGTAATAATGGCTTGTCCTGATATTAGATGTGAGGGGTAAAATCAAATAAATAAATAAATATGTACAGTAGGGGAAATATGTATTGGACGGGTCAACAATTATTTCAGTAAATATATTTCCCATGAGGCTATTCACATCAAAGTTTCACCATACATCAGTATTAACACAAGAAATCTGGAAGTATAAAGAATTCATAACATTAAAGTCCATAAATAAAGTTATGTGTAATAAAGTGGAATGACACAGGAAAAAAGCATTGAACACGCTAAGAAAATGCAGTTCTCCAAGGCAAGGTAAGGAAAGGAGCCAACTGTGTTACCAAGGTGTCACACAAGAAACATCTCATGGTGGATAAACGCAAAGAGCTCTCCCAAGACCTTCACAACCTTATTGTCGCAAAACATATTGATGGAATCAGATACAGATCTATTTCCAAACTTCTGAATCCTTCAGTAAGGGCCATTTGGACCATTATTCACAGGAGGAAGCAACATCACTCCGTCATCAACCGGCCACGCACAGGAGCTCCTCGTAAGATTTCTGACCAGGGAGTCAGAAGAGTAGCCCAAGAGCCAAGGACCAGAAAGAGCTCCAGAAACACCCGGAGGCAGCAGGTACCATCGTCACAGAGAAAACAATAGGCAATGCACTCCACTGCTCATTCTCACCACGCAAGACTCCATTACTAAAGAAAATGCATGTCGAAGCTAGTTTAAAGTTTGCTACAACTCATTTGGACAAGCCTATGAAATACTGGGAGAGTGTAGTCTGTTCAGATGAGAGCAAAATTGAACTTTTTTGCTGTCATACTACACACCATGTTTGGAGAAGAAATGGCACTGCACAACACCCTAAAAACACTATACCAACAGTGAAGTTTGGAGGTGGAAGCATCATGGTGTGGGGCTGTTTTTCATTGCATGGTACTGGCAGACTTCATATAATTGAAGGAACGATGAATGGATCCCTTTACCAGAAGATTCTTGAGAAGAATCTGCTGCCATCCACCAGGATGATGAAGATGAGATGTGGGTGGACCTTCCAGCAGGACAACAATCCAATGCATACAGCAAACGAAGCTCTCAATTGGTTTCAGAGAAAAAAAATCAAGGCATTACAGGGCTCTACAGTTACGACAATTTTACTCATATTTCTGACTGAAAAGTTCTTTGTGCGACTGTGAAAAAATATTTAGAAGCACCGGTGCAAGTGACCTGTTCGGAGTTGTATAATACAATCCGGATAAAAGCTACAAAATGCATCTACACTGAGCAACAGCTGCTTTCACACTGATTTTCACCACATCAGTCAAACGAACAAGTGTGTAAATACTGCAAAGAATCCATTATGATGAAGAGTAACACTGTAAATCATCTGCTTCTCTCAACTTCTCAATCTCACAAACCACCATCTTTTATTGATCCCGCAAAATGACCTGCACCTGTGACCTGCTTGTGTAGACACAGCGGTAAATTAATAATAATGCTAATGCAACAAGGTGGGTTTTAATTCAAACTTCTTTATTAAATAATTCCTCACCAATCATAATCAATAGCAACTGTTCAGTCTGTTAGCAACTATTCAGTACGCTACAGCTCTCCCTTCACCAAGGCTAATAGACATTCACTTCCGTTAAACTCAGGGTTGCCAGATATCACCAGAAAAGTCAACTCCATTTTCCATGTTTTGATTTTATCCCCCAAAATAACGGAATATTATCAGCAGACATGGCAATACTGTACTGGGGGAACCCATCTAAAACTTATAAACAAAAAAAAATAATAATAAAATGCAAAGACAAAAAATGTGTGTAGTTATAAATAAATAATTTAATATAAAAAATAGATATTATAATAACTTCATAAAATATAAATAAAATGAGAAATTAAATGATGTTTAATTACTATGGGTTGCATTTAATATCAATTTGACATTAAGCTTAGTTCGCTATTTCATTAGAAAGCTATTAGCCTTTTTCCTAATATGGATCATGCTTGTGTTAGTCTACTTTTAATTATGGCTCTTTATTGTTTAAGAAATTTAAAAATAAATATTTTATGCTTGTTTATTTATCAATCAACCAACAGTATTTCTCATTGCTAATATTTTAATTCAATTAACAGTGACCATGAGCAGATAGCTTACATTTAACTGTTTATGACATACCGCCTGATTAAAGCTTAAACAAAAAAAGATTGGTATCTGGATCAGTATCAGTTGTAAAAATCCTGATCGGAGCATCCCTAATGAACACCATTAAACTAAAGTGCTTTGCATCTGATGGGTAAATGAACTCACCCAATCACATCCTATATGAGATTATTCAGATATATACACAATATACACAGAGTGGTTCTATTCTAGAACCATGACAGTGGAAAATGGCTAATAGTGCAGCTTTAAATATATTTAAGAGGAGCAGACTTCAAAGACTGTACATTGAGGTTTATTTTATTTGTTTGCAAGGTTGAATAGGTTAATGTTTTGTTTTTTTGCATACAGTGTTTAAAATTAACTGAAAATATTACATTTAATTTATCAGAAGTTAAATTAATTTGCTTACACTATGTTCCTAAATTCTGTCATAATTGACAAGCTCAAGTTTTCTCATGCCTACTTGTGTGTTATATTGTAGCACATTGACGTTACCATCTCTAAAAAAAATAAGCTTCAACCATGCTCCTAAATTTTTGACTGTGCTCCTAAATTTTTGTAATTACGAGCACTCCTACAATAAATTGTTACCCTAGAGCCCTGCATTAGAATGGCCCAGTCAATCACCTGACCTGAATCCAATTGAACAAGATTTAAAGACAATATGTTTAGAAGAATGGACCAAAATCACACCTGAATACTGCAGCCGATTAATTTCTTCATACAGGAAGCGTCTTGAAGCTGTCATAACAAACAAAGGCTTCTCCACTAAGTATTAAATAAATTTCAGTTAGCGTTTTCAATACTTTTTTCCTGGGTCATTCCTCTTTATTACACACACCTTAATTTATGGCCTTTAATGTTGTTAATTCTTTATATCTCTTTTTTATTTCTTGAGTTAATACTGATGTCTGGTGAAAATTTGATGTGAATAGCCTCACTGGAAATATATTTATTGAAAATTTTTTTTGACCCATCCAATACTTATTTCCCACCACTGTATATTTTATAAATATACAATACAGAATTTTTTACAGCCTTCTTTACCAAGGATGCCAATATTAGTGGATATATTGTATATACTCAGTGTATTCACTCAATGTAATCACCTGACATGGCTGTCTGATAGTCTGGGCTAGAAAGAAATCGGTCTCAATTCTTTATATCATTTTAGTAGTTTTCATATGACTTTTGGTGGTGCTGTTGCACTTGGTTCCACAAAAATCTTCTTTAAGACATTTGTTAATAGCAAATAATCTGATGTGGAAGCCAAAATATGAGCTTAATTTTGATTTCTTGGGGCCCTGCTAGCACATTTATGCCAGCCACCCCTGCTCATATTCTTTCTTTTTTTTCTTTCATTCTTTCTTTCTTTGACCCTCTTTCCTCGCCTTGTCCTTGATTATTGAATGTAACAGTTTGTCTGTGCCTCTAAGTAATAGTTGATTTGCATGCAAATGGCACCGCCTCTTAAGATTAAAGAGCCTGGCAAGAGAAATAAACACAACTAGTCAGCCTCTGTGGATGTGTGTGAGAGAAAGTAAGCGTGCATGCGTGAGTGTCTGTGTGTGTGTGTGTGTGTGTGTGTGTGTGTGTGTGTGTGTGTGTGTGTGTGTGTATATGTGTGTGTGTGTGTGTGTGTGTGTGTGTGTCTATATATGCTTGAGAGGGTGAGGAATAGACAGAAGAAGGTCTGTGTGAAAGAAGAGAGATCATGGAGAGAGTGAATGTCACATGCAAATGAATTTCAGTTAATGACTAATGGATCTCATTCATCTCTCCTTTTTCATTCTCATCTCACTCGCTCTCATTCCTTTTAAACTGTGCTGCTATAACTTCATCATCATCAGTCCCATAATAATCTCTCTCACTTGAAGTCTCACTCCTTCTATAGTTCTGTAGCTTTCTTTTTCTGGACGTTACCCTCTCTTTTTCAGATTACATTATGCATTATCCTATACATTCATTTGGACTCTTAATTATTCCATGTATCAACTGCATCTCTCTCTCTTTATCTCTTTCTCTCTCTCTCTCTCTCTCTCTCTCTCTCTCTCTCTCTCTCACTCACTCTCTCTCTCTCACACACACACGCGCGCACACACACACACACACACACACACACACACACACACACACACACACACACACACACACACACACACAGCTATTTCTTCTGCAGAGATCTGACAGGCTCTGCTTAGAGGTGCAAGTATCCCCGCTGAGACTCATGGGAGGCAATGGGAGTCTGAGCCCATTCCCGGGACGCCCACACAGCTGTGTACAGAGCCAACTTGCCCACAGAAACACTGGTGTGACAATCATATGGGGCATCCTAACCCAGAACTGGCCCACATAGCATGAAGTGAGTTTTGATATGTCTGTGTAAGAAAAAGAAACTTGGGAGCTAAGTGTTTGTCTGTTAATATTTGAAAATGGCCTCTGTATGCATACAGTTTGTGTGTGTGTGTGTGTTGCGTGTGAGCATATGTGTGTGTACATGTGTGTATGTGTTCATATATGTGGATGAGAGCCCCTAACCCCTCTCATCCACAGGCGCCGTGATATTGCGGCACTGCAAAATGAAAGTCAGCCACCAGAGACTATTAGTCTGGGGAGAGCAGGCTTTTGCTCAGTCTACCCAAATAAATAAGAATTTTTGATTACAGTAACAGGCCCATGAATTATGCAGATGTGGGGATGATGCAGTGGAGATGAAAGATGGGCTCTTTAACCTTTCACTGCTTCACCACCGCAAGTGCTGCTAGCTAGACTGTGCCCTCTCCTTCCACCAAAGCTGTCAGGCCATGAATGGATCATGATGCAGAGTGGCTCTCAGAATGACCCAGCATTGATCATACTATGGACACCTGGATTGGTTTTAATAGAAAACTCCTGTACTGCATTTTGAGATTGTTTTTTTTTTTGCATTTTGATATCAGTTTTTCAACTGATATCATGCTGCAATATATTAAATGTATCTGCATGACCAAGCAGCCTTATTTTACACCTGATGCATTCTCGCTCTTACACTCTTACACATATCAAGGTCGTCTCAGTTGCTCTTTCCGAAATGTTTTAAATACACATATGCATTCCCACATTCCACTTAATGTTTATTTGGCACAGACAGACAAGAAAGAGAGAAAGAGAGCACAACTAAAATAGACAGCATACTAGCTATTGTAGTCAAAGCTGTTAATCAGCTCAATATGTTGCCTGTCTGGAATGTGTGAAGAGGAAAAGGACAGGATACATGCACATGCACACACACACACACACAAACTGCCCCAAAGCAGTTGTGGCAATGATTATGGTAGATGGAAGATTACTTGATTCGACTGTCATTGTTCCTTATTCAAAATACCTAGTGCTTATTTTGAATATCAAGTTGAACTGATCATCCATTGTTTCCAACAAAATGCTGTTTAATACATTTATTTAAAAATAATTTATGAAAAAAAATAATATGAAGCCTAAGCAAATCTCATTAAGGACAACAGTTATAGGTCATATGACAACATAAATTTTTCGCATTGCCAAATCAGTACAACATGATTAAAGGAGTATGATGAAGACAATGTGCAGCCAGCAGAAATCAGCTAATCAAATGCATCTGTTAATTCTGTACTTGTCATCTAATCAGGGTTTGGTAAATAAAGTTTGTGTGTGTGTGTGCATGCTTTTGTAAAGGGGGTCCCTTAAGCTTGGCTAAAGACCATCTCAGAGGTGCAGGCAGCATCTGGAAAGAAAGGATGGCAGGAGAGGAGAGACATGGAGGGAGGAGGCATAAGTTTACATACACCTGCCTTGTAGTGCTTTTTCACACTCAAATGCCTGGGTATTATGGGCATATGGGCTTTGCGTCATTCAAACTGTATTTAACTTGGATGCATACATACATTTATCATAATGCTCAATTACATAGGATGTGACATATAGCAAATATGATACACATAATGAATATCACACCTGTGTCTTCTCTCTACTTTAATAGCATTCTCAATGCCTGTTGATGATTTGCTATTCTGTATGTTTACATACTGCATACTGTGCCATTCATTTAAAGAATTTGTCCTCAGCACAGTTTTCTTAGTCGTTCCATTTCTTATGTCCTCCTTTGTTCATGTTAGACTTTTCTTTCTGTTGTCACTTTACTGTACTAATGAGTGTCATAGGATAAATACATGACTGAGGCATCATCTTTCTTCCTGATAAAATAATGACTTTTGTTAATACATAACTCCTGCAAAATGTATAAGGTATTATCCATAGTTGATTGCAGCGTCAATTTGGGCTGTATTTTGACTCTGACTTGCCTTTATTTGTAACCCCTTATGATTAATCATCACTGATCTTACAGCATAAAAGCACACGTGTGAAAGGAGCTTTATAGACCTGATTCATCTCCTGCACACCCACCCACTCTTTCACCCACCAATTTACCCACCCAACACACACACACACACACACACTAGCATAGTATAGGTGCTGGCCACTTAAAAAAAGGATACATATGGAACTGCGTCACACCCAGACTTCACTAGTATTTCCACCCGTCTCACTCAGTGCCTTTAATAGAGTTCTGCGGTAATGTTCTGGGCTAATAGCGGACAGCCGAGCGTACTCTAGGCCTGAAGCTGGGTTTAAGGGAGTGTCAAGGTTTTATTTATTCTCAATTACAACTCCATATTCAAGTCAGTCTGTGGTCTAGTGGGTGCTGCTAACAACGATATTAGTCAAGAATTACAGCAGTTGTAGTCCTCCAAGGCCCATTTCAGAATTACTGAGGATTAAGGTGCAGAATGTGCACAATATCCTCCTTGTTTGACTTTGGTTTGGCTGGCTTTTTCAACTGTTTGGTGTAAATCTTGGTGCCCTTTGTCCCATCTATTGTTAAACTACTAGCAGAAGCCATTCAGAAATCCTGGATATAAAAATAAAAACCACTAACAACTCTAGACACTCATTTTGTTAACAGAATTCATGTTCATGATCCTCATTTTTTGACTGATAGTTCTGAATTCCATTCCTAATGTGCTAAATATCAGGCTAATAATTTATGGGGGACTATGGGGAAGGTTAATTATTATATGGGGGAAGTAAAATATATATTTATATCACCATAAATCATGCCAAAATGTAACTTCTAATTTGAGAGATTATAGCCATTATAATCATTATTAAAAAAAAATAATAATAAATTTAAAAAAACAACAACACCCCAGTCTCAGAAATCTTTAATGGCCAGTGCTGTACAGATTGCTTGAATGGTACATTGCAGGGGTGTCACAAGTCGTGGTCAAGCCAGAAGCAGGTGCAGATAATGACTTTTATTGAAGCAACGTACTAAGAAACAAAGACTCTAAGACAACTTGAAAAAACACTGTGGCATGAAACAAAACACTGAGTCATAAACAACATGAATCTAGGACTACTTGGCATACTACTGTGGCAACACTAAACATAAACTAACAAGATCACGAAACATAGAACACAGCAGTCTAAGACAACGAAAGACAAGCAAATAGTGCAGACAAGGACTATATATACACATGAGTGCTCATTAACCAAAACATGAATCAGGTGCAGGTGGTCATGTGACAACTAGATCAGTGCAGTGGCTGATGGGAAGTGGAGTCCAGAGTTTCCCAATACGTGACAAGGGGTGTAATGCAATGCCACTACCTGTATCTTTATTGCTCCAAATGTCTCCAAATATCTGTACTCAGCTTTGAACTGAAAATGTATATGATCTAAACAAAAAGTTTGTTTTTAATGAAATGTGGCCATCACCACGTTCCTGGAAAAAAATATAAAACACTGGGGGAAAAACAGTGCTGATGGAAAAGACGCTACTTAAAAAAATATAACCGAAAATAGCAAACTGCAGAACATACTGTAACTTTCAACCTTATTTTACCTGAACATCTACAGTTCCTCCACTTCATGTACATCACTCGAGTTCGTAACTGGTCTCAACTCCATGCCCTGTGGAACTTTCTGGAATGCTTTCTATCTAAAGTCACTGATTAAGTTTGGTAACTATCTTACAAAACAACTATCTCTTTCACAAATCAGAGAACTATTGATTATAGTTGACAACAATAGCCACCTAATAACATTCCAGAAAGATCAGAAACATTCACTGGATATACTGTTAAAATCTAATATGAAGCTGAGATGCAGTGCTGCTGCTAGTCACAATCAAATCCTTTAATTGGCATTTCATTCTAATGCCTGTTTGATTTTCACATAAGAATTTCCTTTTATAGTGATGAAGAATGAAATAAAACAAGCATAATGAGCTTAACTAAAGTTTTTTCCCCAGTTAATTTTCTGACAACCCAGCTGAGATATGCAGTACAGTAGATCAGCTGCTTTGAGTGAGAAGCTGGGACAAGTGGATCTTTGTGGTAGTAAGTTCACACTTCTGCCTGAGGCTTGGTGCTTTTCTTCCATTTGCCTGTGCTCACCTGTTACCTGGCCCTGCCCATTACTTGCTTCAGTGGGCATATTTAGAGTTCTATCACACCATCAGTGGCTCACATTAAAAGTGAAGCATGGCAGAATGCAGACAGAAAAAGCCTGTTTCTCTGGCTGAGGAGCTACAAACTGTTTGGATTTTGCTCCTTTTTTCCACCACCAGTTCAAAACCACTTTATAGTCCTGATCTTCTGTTGCATAAGGGATTCATGTGTAATGCACAATTTTTTTTCCTTTCACAAGTACACACACCACTAATGTCAATTCATATAAATAAGTCTGTAGAGTGTGTGTATGTGCATGTATTCATAAATGTACCTGAATGCAGGCCTTCTGTGTGCAAAAAAATGAGTGAATGACCCATTTTGTCCCTCTCAGCAGTCATTCGGGTGTTGGTAAGTGGTATGATAGGCCATTTTATCTCCGTACAGAAGATCAGTAAGGTGTGGTGGAAGAATGGTTACATTAACAGGAGCTGTTCCAGGACTAGTGGTCTGAACAATGTGAACAGTGATGGAGGCTGGTGAGTGTGGTGATGCGGTGCAGAGGAGAACACTATAATTAGTGTCAGCTCCCTCACAGGGGTGTGTGACGCCAAGGTGCATATTAAGAAAAATGACATAGCAGACAGGGAATGAGCTAGACAAAGAGAATATCAAGCTGTCATTCTCTCTAAAAGCACACACTGACCTGCACAGAGTCCACTGATGGCTTGAACATGTGCAAGCATGAAAAATCTAAGGGTTATACAGTGAGGAAAACTAAGATCTTATTGAAAAAGTGTGACATATGTATAATATTATGTATTATAAAGACAGCATAGGCAGTTTAAACCTTTTTAGTACATTTCAAAACCAACTGTTTTTTTGTAAATTACATATTTTTCAGTTATACACTTTTTTTTTTTGCACTAGATAGCTTCAATGAGTTAAAAAATAAACTCCTGACATCCAAGAATTATTGCTGACATCTACAAAAATTTATTTCATATTAGTAACATTTTGTACTTATCTAGACTGTATATTTTCTATTAGCTAGCAATTAGTATACGATCCTCAGTGCTAAGGTGACAGTAAAGCTAGTTTGTATCAGCAAAGTAGTCGGGCCAGGTTATATTTGAGAGATTAGGAATGTAGCTATTGCTAGAAAACTATGTTGTTTTGATTTGTTTTCAGCTACTAGAGCAAATTTTATTTATCCAAATATTATAGCTATATACGGGTAGCTAGATTCAGAAGGATGAATATCCATTACAGCATGATATCCCTTGAAGAAGAAATTAATGATAAAATAAGTTAAAATAGGCCTGTCAGATATGATTTTTTCTCCCAGAAAGTTTAATATTTCAGATGTTTTGGGCATTCTGAGAATGTTATTAAATAATATATAAAGAATAAATTATGACTAAGTATGTGAGAGTGAGTGGACCACCTCAAAGGTGATTATTTTTCTTTATATCATGGCCTGTCTTTAATACTCTGATTGGCTGGAAGGTGTGTGGTACCATATATACCACAGGTAGTTCTGGTCAACGATAACCATAATAACATACAGTTAAACTCACAGCTTTTTATTAGTATAGACCAGAGTTGGGTATAACGCATTACAAAGTAACTTGAAAGTAATCAAAGTAATTTGATTACAGTTACTGATGTCAATAACATTACATTACTTGCATTTAAGAAAGCAATATTAAGTAAAATGCATTTTTACATTTTGCGTGGCTGCCAGGGGCGCAACCTGGCTTTTTTTCATTAGATTTTTTCTTTAGCCCAGGATACCATGCATAAACGCTGTTTACGTATTTCCGGTAGAATCTCCGCCAGCAACTTTACTTCCGTATAGCTGTCATGTAATATTGGAAAAGGACTAGAAACTACGTTTCCCATCAGCCACGGCACCATGTCACATGTCTTATTCACCTATTTCACGTTTAGCTCATTAGCCCTGGTGTGTGTGTAGTCATGTTCAGCTCTGCTATGTTGTCTAGGGTTATTTGTTCTGTCCACATGTGTCACGTTATGCTCGTTTCTGAGCCATATAAGTCTTGTGTTGTGCTTTGTTTGTGACTTCATTAAATGTTTCACTTATATTCTGCAATTGCATCTGCCTCTAAGTCCAAATCGTGACAATAGCACGTTCCTATAGCGAAGTGTACTAGCGGCAAAACTCTTTACTACGATAAATTTTTACAACGATTAACGCATTTTATTATTATTATTATTATTATTATTATTATTATTATTATTATTATTATTATAATAGTAGTAGTAGTAGTAGTAGTAGTATCAGGGTTTTGGAGGGTTACTTACAAATGTGTTCCATTACAGTTAAAAATTACTTCATAAAAACGTAATCAGTAATGTAATCCAAGTATCACAATATGAAAGTAATGTAATCTGATTACTTCTGGATTACGTCAAGGTCACATGTAAATAAAGTCAACAGAAACGCAATATGATCTAAAATACTTTCATTTGGAGCTTATTTTAGAGCTTTAAAACATGTTAAATGTTTGGATTTGTTTTAAGAAAATAAATTTGTTGCTCCAGTGAGTCACAACTGGTAAGAGAGAAACAGAACTATAATCATGCAGCTGTCTATATTGTGTTATGTCAAAAGCAGGTTTCCAGACAAAAAAAAAAAAAAATCTGTTAATGAGACATTGGCTCCTATAATAAAAAAAAAAAAAATACACCAAATGATTTTTTTTAAAGTGCCACATAAGACTGCATGATCTTGCATTAAAAAAAATTAATAATAAACACTTACTTTCAGTCATCCTGTTGTGTGTGTGTGTGTGTGTGTGTGTGTGTGTGTGTGTGTGTGTGTGTCCTCTTTTACAGCATCAGCAGTTTCATCCAATTTCACTTAAAGTGGGAACTGAACATCTTTTCCAACTTGAGAACTGTATACAGTCCCAAAGAATTGTTCTTTACACAGAATCTGAGCCAGTGTCACTGACCATAATTACGTTAGCATCACTTGGCCACTGATTGTAGTTTGTCCTCCTCCTCTGTTCCCTTTCAAAGGGAACGTTGCATTTAGCATAACACTATGGGAGCGCCCCTCACGCCTGACCGGCATGTGAAGCTTGTGTAAAATCATGCCTATTTATAGGCCCTCCATGATCAGGTGACGTGGCAATTAAGAGCGTCGTGTAATATATATATGCCACCTGTGAACCGTGTCGTCAGCCTTATTATCTTCAGCGAGACTGCATGTCGGTTGGTTTTGTAAAGAAACAAAAAGACGCTTCATTTCCTCTCCTCTCTTTTCTTTTCTCAAAATCTCTGGACATTTCTATCCCTTTAAAAAAAAAGAGAAGAAAAAAAAAGGAAGGACGAGAGAGGAAAATATGAGTGAGAGAATTCAGGAAGTGTGTTACATGCTTCCGTTTCGTCACGGGGAGTAGTGCACACTTTCTGTGTGAAGTGTCTAGGGTTTTAACATGTGACGGCAGCCCTGGAGAGGTGTCTGACCGCGCATTATAACGCCTACATTAGGCAGCTCTCTTCTCGGAAGCTGAAGCGAGTTGGATTTCAGAGCCTCGCGGATTTGTAGCAAGTGGCAGCTTTTTGTCTTGTGGTGTGAGGAACGCCAGCTAGACCCAGTGAACTGTGCAATAGCTACAGTCCTGGAGTTCTTACAAGGATGTTTCTCAGCGGGGTGGGCTCCTTCTACAATCAGGGTTGTCATTGATCATACAATCACTGTTGATGGAGCCTTTGTGGGGCAACATCCTCTAACTTCGAGGTTTATGCTTGGTGTCAGGTGGCTGAGGCCCATCTGCAGGCTGCACATACCTTCCTGGGACCTTCTGTGGTCCTGGAAGGTCTGTCAGGTGCCCCATTTGAGCCCTTAGAGTCAGCCTCTGAGAAGCTTCTGGCTCTAAAGGTAGCTCTTCTGCTGGCCCTGACATCTCTCAAGCGAGTAGGAGATCTACAAGCTCTCTCAGTTGCCCCTTCCTGCCTTGACTTTACCCCTGGATTAGCCAAGGCCTTTCTGTATCCTAGGCCAGATTATATTCCTAAAGTGCCTACATCTGCTGCTCAGCCTGTGGTGTTGCAGGCTTTCTGCCCTCCTCTGTTCCCCACACCGGAACAACAGAGAATGCACCTGCTATGTCCAGTAAGGGCTCTCTGTATTTACGTCCACTGCTCCAGCCAGTGGCGTAAGTCGATGCAGTTTCTGGTCTGCTTGGCGGCGACAATAGAGGTGATGCTGTGTCAAAGCAGCGCGTCTCTAATTGGATAGTGGAAGCAATCTCTATCGCTTATGAGGCGCACGGTCTCGCTATGCCTCTGGGCATAAGAGCTCATTCCACTAGGGGGGTTGCCTCCTCGAAGGCTTTGTCCAACGGGGTATCCTTAAGGATGTGTGTGCTGCTGCAGGGTGGTCTACACCACACACATTCATTCATTACAGCCTGGATATTCATTCTACCCCGGGCTCAAGTGTCTTGCAGTGACCGTCAGGCTTGGGTCTTTTTTAAAGGCTATACTCTCTGTATGACGGAGTCGGTATTCTCGTTCCCATAGTGTTATGCTAAACGCAACGTGGAGTTCCCTTTGAAAGGGAACATCTGGGTTATGCATGTAAACCATGTTCCCTGAGAAGGGAACGATATGTTGCGTAGCTTTGTCATACCGGCGTAGGCCTGTGAGTTGCGTCTTCTCTTCAGATAATAGAGGCTGACGGCGCGGTTCACAGGTCCCATATATATCACGTGACGCGCTTAATTGCCACGTCACCTGATCACGGCAGGCCTATAAATAGGCATGATTTTACACAAGCTTCAGATGCCGGTCACGCGTGACGGGCACTCCCATAGTGTTATGCTAAACGCAACGTCTCGTTCCCTTCTCAGGGAACAGGGTTACATGCGTAGCCCAGACATTTTGATCCCGATCAAGTTTTCCAAGGTTGAATTGCATACTTTTTATCCTATTTTTAACTGAAAAGCCACGTTCACACTGAGTATCCAGAATTGGTAGGACAAGCAATATCTCAACTAGATACATTCTGCTCAAAGCACATGCTGTGTCGTTGTCATACATCTTGCGCACATCAATTTTTCTTCATTAGTAATATCTGAGAGGAAAATTTGGTGAAAGGCAGCTCTTCACATGCAATCATATAGGTGGTATTGATTTTTATTTTTAGCTCCTTCCATTCAGACTTGTCATGTAGTTGACATGCACGAGACATGCTTGAGCTAACGGTGTGTTATGTGGAGCACTCTGCAATTACATAGTCATGAGCATTTTTATGCTCATGACTATCGCCCTGTTTTCTCACAGTCTCCTTCTGGAAACGGTTTGTTCGGGTAATGAAATCCGTTTTCCCCGACATTTCTTTATCCGCTTTGGAACAAACGTCACAAAACATGTGTGATGATCATACTTGAGCAATGCAAACTCTTGAATCCAAGAAGTCTTAAAATGCCTTTTTGCACTTTTACTTGGGCATTCATTGATTGGCACCAAAAGATGATCCTCTATGCCTCTGGCACAACTGGAACCTGCTTTTTTATTAGCATCAGCATTGGTGCTCAACAGAGATGAGGATTGTTTAGAAAAAGTCTGATATTTTTTGTTTTGACATGTCTTTCTGATACGGAACACTGATCCTTGCTTTCCCTGTGCTTATTTTGGTGCTCTGGATGAATTTGAACTCTTTGTTTTTTCCCCTCTGAATCTTTCATGCTCAGCGTTTCATTTTGTTATGTCAACACAACAAATTATGTGACAGGCTACTCCTCACAGAACATGCAATTACAAAGACATTATATGCAATTTTTTTTACATTTTGATACAGGTGGAGGAGTTGTCGGTGAGTCAAAGATTTTGTTTGGGGCGATTTTCTGTTTCCGACAATGAGTTAACACTTACAAGTTACTGTATTGTTGATTATGTATTTTTTGATTTTTTTTATGATACATGTTTTTATGTATTGCAATGTGTTTGAGCTTATTTATATCTATCTAATTAGATAAATAAATACAAATAATGCAAACACAGGCATGAACTGTCAGAAATGGAGACTTAGCTAGATTCGCTAGTCGGGTATAGCATGAGAATACTCACCTTCAAAGTTATCGATGTAACTTACAATATATAATTTGAAGTCCTTCTCCTAACAGCTGACTGTCTCACAATACAATTAACTTCATTCACGGTAATCTCGGGAAGCTCTTTTAAACAGCAAGTGTAATATGTCATACTCTCCTGCGCCATCTTCACACAGTTATCACCAATAACGAGAAAGACTTCCGGCACAGCACCGGATGTAACTGAGCTGGCTGAGACAAAACAAGGAAGCGATTATGCATAGAGTCCATTCTCCACTTGGAGCAGTTTGTAACTATGTAACTGAACGTCAGTAAAAGAAGACGGTGGTGTTGTAATTTTATATCTTCAGTGAACGAAGGCGAGACCAATCAGACAGGGTTTACAGGACAATACGTGGAAATACTCATGTCTTATTGGTCCACAGTTCTCAATTCTGCTAAATGCCAGCTCACGCAGTCAGTGTGAGGAAAAATGTGTATATATGTATATATATATATATATATATATATATATATATATATATATATATATATATATATATATATATATATATATATATTTATATGTATATATATATGTGTGTATATATGTGTGTGTGTGTGTGTGTAATTTTAGAGCACTACTTTATCACTGTGGTAAATTAGCGGGCAGAATTCTAGATCTAACAACCCGTATATAAAATAACTAACAAAAATTAACCATTGTTTTTATCTTTTCACTCAGATTTTGCACTGGAGACATCAATGACAGGTTTAACTTTCAATGCTGGCAAGTAACCATGGCATAAGAGGGATGATTTATGGCTAGGTAGGCATTACACAATTTTAATGCACCTCCGCGGAGGCAACCTCTACTTCGCGTCTGGTGGTTCTTTGCCACCATGGCATGCATTAAAATCATGTAACACACACCGAGCTGTCAATTATCCCTTACTTAACAGCATGCATGGTCATAGTTTATTATGACTCAGTCTAAAAGTATTTTATTCCTCCGCAAATTATTAACAATTATAACTTTTAATTTAGGCTATTCATGATCGATATTTTGTGCTTTTTAACCTTTTGTAGTTACAGTACAATGAATGTTATAGATGGTCCATGAACATTTAGGTAGTTTGTTCCTGTTAACACTTACATTATAACAGCTAGAATCCAGAATCCATAAAACACAAACCCCTCTGTCCTGAGAAACCTGCTGACTGTTACAAAGTGCTGACAACTGAGACAAAAACAAATACAGAAAGTTTCACTATATCAATGATGATATGTTTTTGTTTCTTCTTCTTTTTTTTTTTAATTTGATCTGTTTATTATTAGCCTTTGATTATGTTAAGACAAGAGTCCTTGTGCATGAGCTTTTACTATAGAAATGATAAATGTATTAGAACAAGTGCATTAATATAAACCTATCATTTGCATTACAGATGGTACTATTGACAGAGCCTTACTACTACAAACAATTAATCAACAGCTGCTGACTAATTCAACAATGCTGTGGTATAATAATAATAATTAATTAAAAGTATAAATGCACCTAAATTGTTACAACATTTTGTAAGAAAATTCACAATAACATATGTTTTTTGTCCAGCTGGCGATATTGTATGAGGAACTTAAATTAAAGGAAATTTATGAAGCGACCATTATTTAAAGCAGATGTTTTAGAACACTGGAGGAAGGTTTTTGTGACGCTACGTTCTTTACGTTCTAACCTTTTCCTAACATTCTCTGTTAGCTGGGACATAAATTGTGTGAATCCTATAGAATGCTCTAAACGCTCTAAACCTTATCTAATATGTATGTATGAAGGAATATATCTAAATATATATTATACTAAACATGTGACATGGACATTTTCAAACCTGAACATTTTGGTATACTGAATCCAGGCCTGAGAGAGAGCAAGAGAGAGAGAGAGAGAGAGAGAGAGAGAGAGAGAGAGAGAGAGAGAGGGAGAGGGAGAGGGAGAGAGCAGGCAAGGGCAAGCCTAGCACAGTTGGCACACAGCTGCCACCCTATAGCTCCCCAAGGCTTTACTCTGCTCTGATGGAGAGAGGAGAGACCAAGGGGGATGGGTGTGTGTCTGTAAGTGTGTGTCTGTACACTGTACTATTCATGTATGTGCATCTCTTCACCTGTGCCATTGTTTCTTTCAGCTCATGTCCTGTCTCCTTGCTCCCCTCCCTTCTCCCTCCTCAGACAGATGAACATGGGTCTGATGTGCTGTGGCAGTGAGACAGGGTGGAGGACTGTCTGCCTGTCGCTGTCTCCATCCCCCTCTCTCGTGGTTATTTCTGTTTTGCATGCAGTCTCACCCATACTCCCACTCTCTCTGCCTGGCGCTCCTGCTCTGATCTTGCCCTCCATGCAGGGCGCACCCACCACTAGCCTTGCTTGACCCTTCTGCGCATCATGAGAGAGAGAGAGAGAGAGAGAGAGAGAGAGAGAGAGAGAGAGAAAGAGAGAGAGAGAGGGAGAGAGAGAGAGAGAACTAGTCAGATAAAGAGAAATTGACTAAGAGAGAGAGAGTGTGTGGTTTAGGGTGGGGGTTTCTCCTCATTAGCTACACACACGCAGCAGTGGGAGCTTTTACAGGCCTGGAATTATTTTACGCTTGGGCTTTTTACTACACCACAGGGCGGCTGGAGTCTGCCATGCAGAGCTTACTCTTACACTGTCTCTCTTTTGCTCTCTCTCTCTCTCTCTCTCTCTCTCTCTCACTCACTCTCGCTCTGTCTCACACACCAGTCCAGCCAGTGTGGTCAGCATACACAGACAAACACAGAGGTGTCAGGCCATGAATTAACAGCTGGATGAAAGTACATAATGACACCCACACCAACATTTCTTTGGATTTTTGTATGTTTGCATCTTTGTTTCTCTCTATCTTGCTCCTTCTTTTAAATCTTACAGGTAATTTCAGTTATCTCATGTCTGTCTATTGCCCACATGTCTATATACAACACTTAAAAAATACACCAGCATTTTTTTCTGTCTGGCTTATTTCTATCTAATTCATTTGTACAATGACGCATTTCTCTGTACTGAGAAAAGAATGAAAAATCACTTGAAACTCTTATAATGGAAATCTAAGGGAAGCTGATGAAGCAGTCAATAAACATTTATACAAAACTTATTTCTGCTCAATTCATTATTCTGATTAGGCACCAAATCAGAAACGTGTTACTATATTTCCATTCCATAAATTAGTGCTAACTATTTAGCTCGCTTGTTTTTGTTCGCACCAAAAGTACCCCAGTAATGTTCATAAGACACATCATCTTCAGAAACTGGAAGACTCACACTCCTGTGTCCTCAAAGCTCCTTTACTGATTAAGACATGCAACAACACACCAGGGTAAAAAAAAAAAAAGTCAAACAGTGCGACACAGAGAGAGTGAATACTTGTCCACATGCCAGATTCTTAATAGGGACACATGTAAGTCATTACAGAAACACTCTGGGCTTTTTTCTGTCAGTGTGACTCTCCATGTGAGTCAGTGTATTTTTTAGAAAAATAGAAGAAGAGAGGAGTTGTTTAAAAATGCAGTGAGAGACATAATGATTATAGGCAGCACTCATTAAAAACATCTACAAGTTGCAGTTAGGGAGGCCGAGCTCAAAGCAGCAGTGCAGACAGTCTCTTTCAGAGTTGGATCAGTTGGTTAGAACTGTTTGAACATGGGATATGCTGTGCACCACCAGATGCCCCCCCCCACCCCCCACCCCCCCAACCACCCACCAAATCTCTCTATCTCTCTCTGTGATCCTGGCTATCTGAGACAACCTGCATGGATGTGGTGACTGAACTTTAAAAGTTGTTCATCCATATGGCAGTAGCGTGGCTAGCCAAACAGTGTGCCCCTTTTTTGCCAAGCTCTTTGTACGTGGCAGGAAGTGCAAATTTGCCACCACTCTGCTCATTTTCCTTTAATCCTTTCGTCTCTCTCTCTCTCTCTCTCTCTCTCTCTCTCTCTCTCTCTCTCTCTCTCTCTCTCTCTCTCTCAGAAGAAGAAGAAGAAGAAGAAGAAAAAGAAGAAGCAGAAGAGCAGTGGAAGTTGTGAAGGGCTTGGTGGGGAGTGCAAAGTATTGAAGTTGTGTCACGTCGGAGACGGTGAGGCTTGGAGAGAACAGCGTCTGGTCTGAAGAGCTCAAAGTCCCCCCGCAGGCACTAGTGCCGACTCTCTCCCTTCTTTCTTGCCTCTTCTCCAATCCCAGTTTCCCTTTCTCTGATGCATTTCTCTACAGACCTGTGTTCTCTTTTTCAATTGCACTTTTTCTCTTTTCCATTCATCTCTTGCTTTAGACAGAAATCATTACCGACTGTTCTCTGCCTTTAGCACTCTCTGTGTGTCTGTCTTTCTACATGTCTGTTTGGTGCAACATCTCATTCTGTCTATCTCTGTCCATTTCTCCATTTCTCATGGTGTGAGGACAGAGGGTTTATGGGCGAGGAAGTTCTGAATAAAACATGGCCATGTTCTGCAGATGCCCTTTTCATGATGACTTTTGAGCTCACTCACTTACACCTCACCTGACCTTCTTTACAAGCTCTGATGTATCTATGACTGACAGACTGTCTGAGTTGACAGTAGATCTCTCACTGCTTATTGCGTTTTCCCCTCAAATGTGCAACACTAATTGGATTGCATCCTGGAATACTATGCTAGAGTGTAAAGAAGTCAAAAAATGTTGTGTTATATGGTGCTTACAATTTTTTAATTGCTTATTGAGTGTCCCAACATCTGCCAATATACTGTCCTGTTCTTATCCCAGAAGTCTTTTTCATGAAATGTACATTCTGAACATCCTTTCAGCACACTCAATAATAGTTTTCTTTACTCTTCTGTGACTGTATACTGTAATGAAGGGCTTTCCAATTTAGGGGTCATGACATTATCTGGGGTCACTTGATTTACAAATGGGGTCATGAGAGAAACTCACAATTTTATCTTTTGTTTTATTCATTTGTTTTACAAATTATTACAAAATGGTACTCTAACTATGAAGACAGAAATTCAATTTAACCACATTTCATTCATTTAAATGAAGAGTGTACATACTATTTTAGTACATGCTATTATCCTGACACACTGCACTAACGTAGGAGTTCAGCAATAATAGTGGACAAATGTCCATCTACTTTTGCTATTTAGTCAACCACATCAAGTGGGTCTGACTGAGTGGAACAACTGAAATGAACATGAAAATATCCCTAAACATTTATTGAACATGAATCTACAGGCATGATGGTAAATAATAAGTAGAAACCAAATTGCCAATGGGTGGTAGAAAAATAATATATAATAATGTATATTTTTGGGTGGTTTGCACAACAAGCTTTAGAACCACTGCTGTAATGCTATATAATCCCGCTATCCAATATCTACTTGAAAAGAGGATGGGTTCCCTTTTTAGTCTCGTTCCTCTCATAGTTTCTTCCTCATGTCATCTCAGGGTCTATGTCTATTTTTTAAAAGCACTTTACAAATAAAATTGAACTGAATTAAACTTTTTGACTGTTTTTCCAAACTTTTCTTAGTACAGGTAAACCTGTTGAAATTCTTGTCTGTGGCAACTGCATGTACACTGCAGTGGATTGAAATGATTATGTCTCCAATTAAGATGGTGATTCTTCGATCTCCATGAAAAAAATCCTTTTCATGGATGATACTATTAATTAATTTATAGTGTCATGTTTATGTATTGATATTGGCCTCAAATAGCATTTTTTGTTTGTATTTACATCTCAAAGCATACATTTCAGCAAGACATACTGTGGTTACATCAAACTGTCAGCTGGTGGAGCTGGACCTAATATTGGTCTTTGCTTAAGTTCAAGATCAGAATTGTGCATAACTGAGACATACCCATTTCAGGTAAATTCTGACTAAAGTCATGACTCAGCTAAAGAACAAAAGGACAGCTGATTTGAGTGCTTCATTCTGTGTGAGATTAATGACATCATATGCTTCAGTTTGGATAACATTGTCCTGGTATAGTGCATGCTATAATGAATTTCTCTACCAGACGTGTGAAGGGTCTGTGAGAGAGCTGGTGTCCTGATAGCCTGAAAGTGATATAATTACACAATGTATGGATTCTTGAGGGGGTGTAGAGAAGGAATGGTGTAATGGAGGTAGAGAGATGGGTTTAAAGTAGAAAGTGAGGCCTTTCCAGACACAGGAAACTCAGAGGAGAATGGTAAATTATAAAGACATGGAGATGAAGACAATGAGTTTATGAGAGAACAACCTTGCTCACAAATATTATTGCAATCTTTTGGGTTTTTTTAAAATTAAATTCTCTCCATTTCTCTCTCTCTCTCTCTCTCTCTCTCTCTCTCTATCTCTCTGTACCTCCACCATTCATTTCAATCCCATATTTAGACACATAAGCAGCTCTCTGAGGCATAGTCTGTCATAGCCCAAGATCCCGCCTACTTCCCTGTGTTCCAATGTGTTCTCTCCCTCTTGTCTGTGTGTGTATGTATGTGGGCATTGCACTTCAGTTCACGCCCTACCTGATTGAAGATTGATGTCACCTGGTTCTCATCTACTCACCTAATCTGCAGCATTTATAAGCCACATTTTTTTCAGCCACTCATCACCAGACTGTTCCGGCATCAGTGTTGTACACTTCCGGCGTTCCTCACGTTTGTTTACTGTTTACTCTTTACTGTTTTGTCTACACTGCCTGTCTGCTCATTCTTGGCTCACTTCCTGCCATGCCCAGCCCAGCCCAGCCTTGCTTTCCCCATGGATCTCCTCCTCTGCACTCAGCTCACCGGCATGAGTTCAAACCCCGGTGGACCTGAGCTCGAATCCCAACCCTGACAACTCATTATCACACTTCTTTCTCATTCACCCCAGTTTCCACTACCCTTCAATAAATCCTGTTAACTTTCAGTCCTGTGTCTGTGTTCTGCATTTGGGTCTCCTTGTCTCTGTGTTTCACATAACAGAACAATCTGGCCAATATGTACCCAGCAGAGCCAGCTCCACTGCAGTCAACCCTGTCCCATCAGAATCAACATGATCTACAGTTTTGCACACTCACTGAGAGCCACCAAGCCATGATGGACCAGCTCAGCCTCCTCACCCACCACCTAAACTGCAGACTCCACCAACTGGGCCAGACACCCCCTTGCCCCCAGCCCAGTCAGCCTGCCCTGGTGGTCCAGTCTGCTGCCTCTCCCAGTCCACCACAGCGGGAAACACATGTCCCAGACCCTGAACCCTATGCGGGTGACTTAGGAAGGTGCAAGTCCTTTCTCTTCCTGTGTTCTCTTGGGTTTGCCCAGCATCCCTTAACTTATGCCACCGATAAGGCTAAGGTGGCCTACATCTGGGACAGGCAGCCAACACTATAGTCCTCCCTCATCTCCTTCACCACCAAATTTTGGAGGGCTTTTGGCCACCCAATCCAATGAAAGAAGGCTGCCAGAAGCCTGAACTTCCTCCACCAGAGGCCCCGCAGTATGGCAGAGTACTCTGTGGAGTTTCAGGTCCTGGCTGTTGAATCAGGCTGAAATGAAGAGGCTTACTCCTGCTGAGCGGGAAAGAAGATTCCAGACAGGCATGTACTTCTATCGTGGCCAAACAGGCCAAGCCCTGGCTACCTGCTCCTTGAATTAAAAGGGGGGGCGGGGGAGTCACCAGCAGAACAGGAGCTATTGGTGAGCCAAACAGCTGCCACTATTGACCCCCATCATGCTTTCAGATTCCTGCCACTCTGTGCTACAACCAGCTCTCCATTCCCCTCTTCACACTTATCAACTCAGGTGCCAAAGATAACTTCCTGGATAAGGAGTTAGCATCACATTCCGGCCTACTCATTTGGGTCCTTGGATCCTCCCATTACTGTCAATGACCTGTATGGGAAATTCCTGGCCCGGATCACCCATCACATTGCCCCATTGCTCCTTGTGCTTTCTGAGAACCACCATGAGAAGGTTCAGCTGAACCTCATCTCCTCCCCAGGTAACCTGCTGATACTAGGCTGTTCTTGGCTGAAAAGACACAACCCCCACATAGATTGGTCAGCTGGGAGGGTCGCAAATTGGAACCCTTTTTGTCACTCTTCATGCCTGAAATCACCCCTTCCTCCCACTGCGGCTACCACAAGTTCCCCGATGTCCATGCCTCCAAACCACCCCACTGTGCCTGCTGAGTGCCATGACCTGGGTGAGGTTTATAGTAAGGACCAGGCCTTTTCCTTACCACCTCATTGCCCATACGATTATGCTATCAACCTCCTCTCTGGGGCTGCCCTCCCCTCTGGTCATTTGTATAACCTGTCCCATCCTGAAAGAGAGGCCATGGAGAAATACATAACAGTGTCCCTCGCTGCTAGCATCATCCGACGTTCCTCCCCTCTGGTTGCCGGCTTCTTCTTTGTGGCCAAGAAAGATAAGACTCTCTGCCTTTGCATTGATTACCAGGGCCTCAACAACATCACAGTGAAGAACAAGTAGCCCCTGCCACTCCTCAACTCCGCCTTTGATTCACTGCATGGGGCCACTATCTTCTCAAAGTTGGACCTGCGGAACATATACCACCTGGTCAGACTCACAGCAGGGGACAAGTGGACTACTGCATTCAGCACTCTTCTGTGCTGCTTCGAATACCTAGTCATGCCTTTCGGCTTCACCAATGCCCCAGATGTGTTTCAAGCTGTCCTCAATGGTGTTCTCCGGGACTTCCTTAATCACTTTGGGTTTGTTTATTTGGACAACATCCTGATATTCTCTGGCATGCTCACTGAGCACACTCTCCATACCTGTCATGTCCTGCAGAGACTTCTGGAGAACCGCTCATTTGTAAAAGCTGAAAAATGTAAGTTTCATGGTCCCACGGTCACATTCCTGGGGTACTTCATCAAGAGCGGGTGACTTAAGGCTGACCTTGAGAAGACCCAGGCTGCAGTCGAGTGGTCCAGAGCCATTACCATCAAGCAGCTCCAACGGTTCCTGGGGTTTGCCAATTTTTATTGCCACTTCATCAAAAACAACAGCCAGGTGGCAGCACCCCTCACTAGACTCATCTCCACCTCTGCCAGTGTTGGCTGGTCAATAGGGGGCACTGTGGCACCACCTCTTCAAGTTATCCAGAGAAGAAGGCCACTTAAACATGTTTAACATAAGTTAAATATATATTGCAATATAATTATGAAATAAAATTACTTTATTGTACTATTCACCTGGTAGTCATGTTAGTATTTATTTAAAAAAAAAAATCAACATTGTCTTTTGTTTATTTCTGTGTGCAGGGTGCTGGCAAAATACGTTGTTTGTAGGTCCTTTTACCTCATGTTTTTGGACCATTTTCAACTACTCTCTTTCCCACTGGAAGAGATAACAACGTAGAAATAGGCGCAAAATTTCTTCCAGATTAAAGGAAATTCAGTTTTATCTTCACAAAAAAAAAATTGTTTTATCTTTCACAAGGCTTTCAAATGAAGAAAAAACGGATAAAGGGACTTGGACCAGATTGACCCACCTTACAAATTCAGCAGCAGTCAAGTGATACACCTGGGTTTCTCTGAGAACATTTTATTGCAAACAGAGTTGGATAGCTGGATGCGATGTATGTCATGCATTTTCTTGTTTTTCTTGTTTGCTGTTTCAAAGTCCTGTGGACAACAACAGGGGTACAAGACTTAAAACATCTTTCTGAAAAATGCAAACAGCATGAAAGTAGCTACAGCCATCTTGACAATGCTATGAGGTTACAGCTTTTTTTGGGAAGTTTAGCATTGTTGAATAGCTAGATGAAGGCTACAGGATTGGCATTAGAAAGCAAGGGCAAAATACCCCACTGACCTCTAAACCATTTATATGGACCCACGAGTCGGAGTCAGCCTTCTCCAAACTGAAAGAGCTGTCTACCTCTGCCCCTGTGTTGATTCAGCTTGACCCCTCACTGCAGGCATGGGTGCTGTGCTCTCCTGGGAACTCCATCCCTGACCAGAAGCTCCATCCATGTGCCTTCTTCTCACGCCACCTCTCCGCAGCTGAATGTAACTATGATGTGGGGAATCATGAGCTACTAGCTGTAAAGTGAACGTTGGATGAATGGAGGCATTGCCTTGGGGGGCTGAACACCCATTCACTGTTTGGACTGACCACAAGAACCTGGCCTACATCCAGTCTGCCAAGCGTCTAAACTCCCGTCAGGCATGCTGGGCCTTGTTTTTTGTTTGATTCAATCAAACCATCACCTACGATCTGGGCTCTAAGACCACTAAACCGGACCTACTCTCCCAACAATTTGCCCTAAATTCAATTCAATTCAGTTTTATTTGTATAGAGCACAATGGACATTGTCCCAAAGCAGCTTTACTAAAATATATAGATTTCAAATCTAAATTTTAAATTGATGAATTTGTCCCTACTGAGCAAGCCAGAGGCAACAGTGGCAAAGAAAAACTCCCTGAGATAATATGAGGAAGAAAGCTTGAGAGGAACCAGACTCAAAAAGGGAACCGATCCTTATCTGGGTGACACCAAATAGTGTAATTTTAAATAAATCTCTTCCATATCTGTGTGCTACATGATAAAATAAAGAGTGCCACTATGTAATCAGGAGCTTCACCCCAGTCTCAACATGAAGTCTATTCCGGTGAAATCATGAATTGTCCACCAATGGAGACCTGGGCACAAAGTCTGTTTGTGCAAATGTAGTCCAAAACCATCACCATAACCGTAGTCCCAAGACATCGCACCAAACCTGCCTGCATCAATTGTAGTTTAATGCCATCTCCACAGTTCCAAGTGTCCCCAGGCTGTCCATATGGGGCCATCCTCAGCAACAGTGACTGGCCTCCAAAGCTATGAGAACTCCAGAAGCAGGGGAGAGCAGAACAGGTCAGGCCCACTGCTACCCCGGAGGCAACATGTGTAGAGCTTGTGTGTGATGATTAGACATTGGTACCATTCAATCTTCGCAGATGTTGGCATCATCTGGAATCTTCATAGATGTTGGTTCTGAGCTGGAGCTGGCACATTCATTAATTACCTCAGGATGGGCATCCTGAGGTAGGAACAGGAAACAAATGGGGAAGGATTAGCGTGGCTGCTGTTCATTGCATTTCAGGCAGAGATGACTATGTGCATTTGCTATTGTTTTTTCAGACATGACTGGAGTACATGGTTATGAGATGCATTATGTGAATGCTAGGCTAAAGAAATGTGTTTTTAATATGGATTTAAACTGAGAGAGTGTGTCTGAACCCCAAATATTATCAAGAAGGCTATTCCAGAGTTTAGGAGCTAAATGTGAAAAAGTTCTACCTCTTTTGATATCCTGGTATTATCAAAAGTCCAGAGTTTTGTAACCTTAAAGAGCATGAAGGATTGTAGCACGGTAGAAGATTGGTTAAATACAAGGGAGCTTGGCCGTTTAGGGCTTTATATGTGAGTAGCAGTATTTTACAATCGATACGGAACTTAACTGGTAACCAGTGTAGAGCTGATAAAATACATCTTTTGTGATCTGGTCAGGACTCTAGCAGCTGCATTTTGGACTAAATATAGCTTATTTATTGAGGATGCAGGACAACCACCTAGCAGTGCAATACAATAATCTAGTCTTGAGGTTCATGAATGCATGAACTAGTTTTTCTGCATCAGAAACAGATAACATGTTATGTAGCTTGGCAATATTTATAAGGTGGAAGAAGGCTGTTTTTGTTACCTGGGAAATATTATTTTCAACACCCAGGTCTTTAACTGTAGTGGATGAAGTAACCATACATCTTTCTAAATGCAGATTGTATATTAAGAGCTTTTGTGTACAGAACAATCCCGACACCATCCTCCCTCTCTTCTGTTTGGTGGGCGTTGTCACATGGAAGATTAAGGTGGTGGTCAGGAGACCACAAGGCATCCAACCTAATCCAGGTAATGGTCCTCCTGGTTGTCTGTTTGTCCCTGATTCTGTATGTTCCCAGGTCCTCCAGTGGGGTTACTGTTCCCGATTTGCCTGCCAGCCCAGCTCCAATTGCACCTAGGCATGCTGAAGTGACGTTTCTGGTGCCTGACCATGGAAGCAGACACCCAAGCCTTCGTCAATGCCTGTACTGTGTGCGCTAGGAGCAAAACTTCACACCGGCCTGCTGAGAATCTTGCATGTTCCCAGCCTCCCCTGGTCCCATATTGCATTAGACTTTGTCACCGGTCTGCCTCCCCGCAAGGTAAAACCACCATCCTGACCATTATAATACTTTTCTAAGGCAGTACACTTTATTGCTCTCCCCAAGCTTCCCACAGCCCATGAGACTGCAGACCTTGTGAATAACCATGTCTTCAGACTACATGGTATCCCCCAGGACATAGTGTCTGACCGCAGACCCCAGTTCATTTCTCAGGTATGGAAGGCTTTCTGTAGTACTCTAGGGGCCCCAGTGATCCTGGTGCATCCACTCATCCTTCCATGTGTCCCAACTTAAACCACCCATTGTTCTGGCTTCAGTGCAGTACACTTCTGTCCATCCTCGCATTTGTTCTCTGTTATGCCCAGTGTTTTCTTTGTTGAGTTTCCCTATGCTTATTCTGTCTGTTTCTCCTCATGTTCCAGGTTCAGTGCTAGTGCTGCCTGTCGGCTCACTCTCAGCTCACTTCCTGCTATGCCCAGCCCCGCCTCACCTTCCCCGTGGATCTCCTCGTGAGAGCTGGAACACTCAGCTCTCACACCAACAACCAAACTTTGAGCCCTGGCTGTGCACTTGTCTCTCACGCGATGGACCTGAGTTCATATCCTGACCCGACTACTCATTATCACATCCTTTCCCATTCACCCCAGTTTCCACTACCCTTTGATAAATCCTGTTAACTTTCAGTCCTGTGTCTGTGTTCTGCATTAGTGTCCCCTTGTCTCTGTGTTCCACATAATGAAGTCAGCATTGCTGGTTTAACACAGATAGCAACATTGTTTCTGTGAGCGATTAATCATCGCTTCACACATACAGTATGTATATTTAAGATACATGTGCTAAAATATTAGACATGTTTCAGTCAGATACTTGAGGGCAAAAAATGCAGTTAGGAATTATTGATAGTGACAAACCCTTACAGCATGAACAAAAATATCAGCCTCACACTTCCATCTCCCCAGCTCCCCATTTTAATCGATGCATGACAAATCTAACGGCTTCACTAATATCATCCCGTTGTCGCTAGTTTTTCATGAGGAGACATTTCTCTGACGATAAACATCTGCACTGGCTTTAATGATATGCTGTCTGAGCTCCACTTGTAATAACTGCTGTTCAAAGGTCTGAACAAAATGATGAATTAGCCAGGTTCGCTGCAGTGGAGGCTGCAGAGAAGCTCTCCTTTCTTTAGCCAAGGCAGGGAGGCATCAGTGCTGGCACCTGACAGCTCCACCTATTATTTGATGATGGTTAGGGGGTGCTTTTTGCTCTGCTCAAATTGGATCCTGTCTCCTGGAATGAATTATCAAAGGCAGTGGGGAGGATTAATAAATCATCAGCCTGTTTTCTCCCTCATGTTATGTTTATTTCACAAACTGAATGGCTCCTCTCGTTCTGCCATGCTGTCTCTCTCTCTCTTGCTCTCTCTCTTGCACTCCCACTTTCTGTCTTTCCTTTGAATATCAAGTAGCTTCCTCTTTGCCCCAGTGCTGCCTGCACAGGTGACAGGGATGATGGGAAGTGCTCTTGTGCATGCGTGATGCAAGTTTGTGTGAGTGTGTGTAGTATCACTGGAGCATGACGTGTCCTCAGACGTTGTTGGGAGCACAAGCACTGGCTAGCGCAAGTCCGCCGCTACCATTTCTCCTGCTAGTGGCGAGAAAGGACTGCCAGGGTTCTGGTCCTGATTAACAGTCTGTTATGTCCCTTCCTCATCAAGGGTATAGGGAGTGGGAAGGTCAAGCAACTGAAGAAACGGGGGTGAAAGAAAAATAGAGTATTAATAATCACAGACTCCCAGTGCATCCTAAATATTTTATCACTTCCAGCTGTTTGATGTTATGGAGGCTCAATAGATGCTACACTCCCTCCCCCCACCATTCCCCCCCACACACTCAGACACACACATACACTCACTAATATCTACATAGTATACACATCAATAAGGGTCAGCATGAGTTCTTGCTTGGTGTGTGCCCTTTCATTCCAACATTTCTACACAACAGTACATTCCATTACTAATCACCTTAACTCATATTCCTCCATTTTCAGCTTCTGGTTACAGACATATAAAGAGGCACATGAGAATTTCTGTACACAAATGACAGATTGTTACCATTTTAATACTCTCAGTTGTATGAAGCTTAATAATTGTACTTGAACGCAATCTTATAATATGAAGTGCATCATCATTATTTATGTGCCAATAAATAATCACACTGATCATTCATTATGAACCTTGAAAATAATTTGAATGATAAACATTTACATGTGTCAGTTTCTTGTTGGGTAGTGTTGAGTGCTTCTTAGTCTTCCACAGTTTTTGCATGTTCTCCACATCTGGGTTTCTTACAGGCTATCTGGTTTCCTTACATTATGCCCCCCCCCCCCCCCCCCCTAAAAAAAACAAAACAAAGCAGTAGTTAAATTGGCTAGTTTAAATTACCCCTAGGTGTGAATGAGTGTGTGAATGTGTGTGCATAGTGCCCTGTGACAGACTGCTGTCCCATCCAGTGTGCATTCCAGTCACACGTTCAGTTTTCATATAGGCCTTGGATCCTATAAAGGATAAAATGGTTACTGAAGATGAATGATTGAACGAATATCTTAAATATACACTATTTTGCCATCTCCATTTTTGTATAATATGTTTTTGTATAAGATACATTTTGTTTTTGCCTTCATTTTGCTCTATCTGTATGCAAACTTTTTCACTCAACTGTCCAGTGAACTGTCAGGAGCAAGTTTCTTTAAAAAACAAACAAACCGCTGTGGTCAACAGAAACATATAAATATTTTCAGCAACTGTGACGTGGTGCTGGACTAAACTATGAATATTTTCATGCCCTAATATTTCTCAACATTGCTCCAATCAAATTAATGAGTAACTCAGCCCAAATGCATCAGGACACACTTTTTGGTATTTTTTCTTTATAGGGGGAGAAGGTGGCTCTGTGGTATTGCAGTTGCATGCTGGTCTACATGTTGTGAATTCAGTTCCAGAACTCTGTGGTTATCTTTGTGTCCTCCCCAAAACTGTTTTTCTTTAAAGCATTATTAAACATGTACAGTATTCAAACAGCTTTAACAAATGAACAAATTTACAGGCTGTCTGTGAAGAATTACTGCATGGAGCTTTGCTATAAAACAAAAAAAAAGAAAAGAAAAAAGAAATGTCATGAAAGGGAGAGGCAACCATGAGGCCTGCAGTACATCTGGATCCAAACTTTCCCATTTCTGTCTCTGTCCCTATCTTCCTCCTCTTGTTTTTGTCTTTTGGTCTCTAGCTCTATATTTCAACAGCATTTTTAAGCACACAGGGTGAACTGGCTAGCTGATAGATGGAGGACTATAGGGCAGGAATATGACGGCTGTTGGGGGGCATGCTGGGTTTATTTATTGGAGTGAGGCTGTCGGGTCTAGTGTTATTAATAACAGTGATAGACTGGACCTCACATACTCCATCATACACAGTGTTGTTTCACACACACACACACACACACACACACACACACACACACACACACACACACACACACACACACACACACACACACACACAAACACACACACACACACATACATACACACACACAAAACCAGAGAACTGGTTTATTGAAAATAGAATTTTTTTTATTTATATATTGGCTGGCTGTGTAAATGCTTATCCCATGATGTATGTGCATTAGTGCAATATATAGAGAAATATGTAGAGACTGTTCTTCAGGTGACTGAGAATGTCAATGCAGGATGTGACCATCAGGACTGGTCACAGAGTTCGACATAGAAAAGGATATTATATTAGGCTTGTAGTGGAATAACTAAGACATGCATATTCGAGAATTCAGTGTTGCAAAAATCACAGGGACTGGTCTCTGTATCATATATCCTACACAGAGTCATGGGGAGTCTGGAGCTTATCCCAGGGGACTCAGGCCACAAGGTGGGGGACACCCTAGAAGGAGTGCCAAGCCATCACAGGGCAGGTCTAAAGATATGTGGAAAAAAGTGATATAGTCAAATGCATCATCCTTTAGCATATTAACAACATGTGAGTGACTGCATGTGTGGCATACACCATGACAGTGGGACAGCCATGACCTCTAAAGTGCAAGGTCTGAAGGCTCTGGTATGCAGGGCATTTTGCTGGCATGGTTTGGGTCCACTTGTCCCACTAGAGGAAATTATGCTGTAATTTAAAAAAAAAATTGCAAGCTCCTCTGAATATTATGAAGTTTGCTTGATTTAGTGTTAATTTCTGCACTTGCAAAATCAAGAAATCCTAGAGGGATTGTGTACTGAAAGGAGTGCTCTCAATTCCCCCATCTACAGGGCACAAGGGTGCACCTAATGGTTTAATGTGTATTATGTGATTGTAAATCACATGCTATGGCTTTGTGACCAGATCACAACTTAATTTAGCAACATTGGGGACATGCACAAACACAATGTACAGTACTATGCAAAAGATTTAGGCACATGCAAAGAAATGCTGTAGAGCAAAGATGTCTTCAAAATAATAACATTAAATGTTTCTACATTTTTAAAAAAAATGCTGTAAAGAGCAGTAAACAGTAGTAAATGAAACAAAGTCAATATTTGGTGTAACAAGAAGATAAAAAATAAATATAGTAGTCTTTGGTACAATTAGTGCAGTTTTATAAGGAAATGAGCTGTAAGTTTTATTGAGCATCTTGCAGAACCAGACACAGTTCTTCTGGAGACTCTGACTGTTGCACGTGCTTCTTACTTTTGCAGCAAAAACAGCAGCCTTCATTGTGTTTTTTTTGTCTGAAAAGTGGTCTCTTATGTAATATGCTGCTTTCTTTAATGACATACAAACATTTTTCTGTAACATTTAATTTTGTGCCAGAAAACTAATTTTTGGGAATCTAAAATGTTTTTTGTACTGACTTGATAATGTAGATAATGTAGATAAGAATGTTGATAAAGTCATAAAAAAAAAAAAAAACTATAACAAATTTTGTTCTAAAAAAAAATAGGGTGCCGAAAACTTTTGCACAGTACTGTATATACTGTTGTGATTGTGTACCCTGCAATGGGTTGGCACCCTGTCCAGGGTGTACCCGCCTTGTGCCCGATGCTCCCTGGGATAGGCTCCAGGATTCCCCGTGACCCTGAAAAGGATTAAGTGGTATAGAAGATGGATGGATGGATGGATGTATATACTGTATACCATAGCACTGCACTGTAGTTAATATATTTTATGGTTATTATAGTTCATACAATTATTGTTTATGTTTGTGATCACATTAAGCTGGCTTTAGATTTAGGATTAGATCATTTATGCTAACATTTAGGTCAACATCTTCACAAGCATGGTTATACAAGTATCCCTCTTTCTCTCTGTCTGTCTGTCTGTGTGTGTGTGTGTGTGTGTGTGTGTGTGTGTGTGTGTGTGTGTGTGTGTGTGTGTGTGTGTGTGTGTGTGTGTGTGTGTGTGTGTGGTATGCCTCTCCAGAAGGACCCCAGATCAAAACCATGCCCCCCCATCTTCAGCCTCCATCTCTGTTTTTTCTCCGCCCCCTCACTCATTAAAAACTGCAGCTCCAGCTTCTACTTAAATCCCACTTGCCTAAAAATATTAATACATGGGTCAAAAAAGACTTCTTTCTACACCATGCCATAACAATCTATACATCAAAATAAAATTTTAATTTCCCATTTACAGATACGTATGGTAGACCATACAGAACGTATGGTAGACACGCAGGCACGCACGCACATACACCCACACACATACACAACCACACACATACACACACATACACACACACACACACACACTCTCTCTCTTTCTTGGCCGTGAAAGGAATATAACGATGGCAGGACTGTGGGGCCTTACACACTGCATTGCTTTCAAGAGATCAACACATGTGAGAGCACGCTGAGATCCAAAGTGCTGTCACAACAGTTAGTTCAGACTAACAGCTTCAGCATGATGGCTAAATAGACCTCTAGTTGATGAGTATGAATGGCAGTCATAAAAAAAATCTTCAAAAAGACCCTTGATCTGTTTCAGTATAGTGAAGGAATCACATAAGTGTACTGTCTATGTGGGTTTGTTTTGGCCCTGCACTGCTGAAATAAAATGATGATTAGGATGTAATCGACTATAAGGAATGAGACAAATTACCATGAAAAAGAGTACACAGTTGCTTTAGCAGGTTGCTTCTGGTCATTGTCTTCTGATACATATTCTGAGAGTAATACTGAGCTGTAAGGCATTCAGTGTCATCAGAAAAGTTAAAATATTTCAGAATTCACCCCACTGCATGAGTGTATCATAACACACAATAAAGACAAGAGAGACCGTTTGATATGAAGCCAAACATGGCCATGCCAAAATATTTCACGGCTGAGTTGGTATGCACGTAGCATATTTATCACAGAAGAGCCTCTGGACAAAGTGAAGCCATCTTTATCTGCATGCCAAGTTTTTAAGTGGTCATTTCTCAGTTCATTTCTAAATAATTTCTAATGATGACCTCTGCTTTTCATGATAGGCCTTTTAGGGTCATAAAACAACCTGATTGAATGTGTAAAAGGAAAGCAAGAGTGACCCCTGCTGCAAAAACAGGGATTGTACTCAGAAATTATTTCTACTGTCAGTCAGAATTGTACTTTTCCTTTCTTACCTTTCCATACTTATTTTGTAACAGGCATTATGATACATGCATTTATATCTTATATTCATCAATTCAGTATTGAATAAAACTGGAATTGTAGGATTTATTGTCTATCAGTATGTCTCATTGAGTTTCTAGGGTATGTGTATGTGGGTATGTGTGTATTGCCTGTTAATGACATAGAGTAGAGTGACGTCTGCTATGGCCTGCTTGATGCGATGGGGCCCGACAGGCGTGAAGCAGCTCAAATCAGGCGTGTAGACGGCAGCAATTAACCACTTTTAGTATGTGAGTTTACTGCACATTGAGCCTGGAGAAAGAGGGACGCTGATACAGAGACTTACTTAGTGCTCCTATCACTATCACTAAGCATGTCAGTAGCCTCTACTGCCTACCGTTGTTTGTGCTAAACCCATCAGAAAGAGTGGAATATGTTGTAGTATGAGAGTAGTGAATATTTTTTATAAGCTTAATTCAGTGTTGTGTTAGCCTGCATAAAGAACACTGTCCTTGAGACCTGTAGGCTATAGAACTCCACAATTAGTTGATCTACTGATATTATGATTAATTTTATTTTAATGTTTGTGAGGTGTATAAAGAAAAATGATAAGACGCAGGTAACATTGGGGAATTGGGGAAAATGCTAAGAAATAATTTTTAAAAAGCTTTCTCATTTTAACAGCAGCTCTATAAGTCGATTCATCTGCTGCTAAAATAATTGAATCAGAATTATTGCTCACTCTCTAATTGAAAAACATATATAGAGTACATTTTCATTACTTGAGTGTATTGAATAAATTATTATAAGTATTCTAGAATACTATCTATTAGTAGGCAAGTCTTTTTGACAAAAGCAGATGTAATAGTCACCTAAGCCATCCCAGAATGCATCCCAATGGCCAAAGGGAACCAGCCGCCAAACGTGACATGCTCAACCAAAACTAGCTAAAAAAAAGTACACTGAAGTAACTGCTGTGTAGGGGGGAGTGGGGTCAGTTGTTACAGGGCTCAGCTGTAACACTATCAATTGCTTCAATCAGCAACAAGCTACAATGGTGTTACTCACTTGCACATGCTCACTTGCATCCTCTGTCTGTCAGCAAAAGAACAACAACTTAATTACAGCCCTGCAGAACTTAACATCAAAAGTTTGATTTTGATACATGGACTGTTAATCATCCAGGGCTGAGCCCAGATTCTTCTCCATCAAAAAAAACTTTTTAAAAAGTGTACTTCTAAATATGCCCTCTTTTTCCTGGACATGTCTTCTTTTCTGGACCTTAAAAAAGCTTTTAAATTTGACAAAATGTTTGGGATTCAGCTTTAGTTTCATTATGACGTGCTTGTGCATCATGTGTGCATATATTTGCATTGTTTTAACCCCTCTCTGTAATTCCCGTCTTCTTGCACACCAATTGCTTGATTATAAAATGCTTGCAGCAACTATTGGCCAAATTCCTGCCTCTCAACCTTTAGCCAACTCTCAGCAAATGCGCAAAGGTGAAGCGCTGTTGTGTACTGCGTCAAACAGTTGCTTGACAATCGCAGAAAATGACAGATGTCCTGAGTCGAAAAAATGCCCATGGCCATATAAGGTCATTTTTAATTTTATGTTAACACATTGCTTCGTATTACATAGCCATTCAAATGTGTAAATGATGGCGGAAGACACACTCATGGCATCTAATATTTTATTTTATTCCATGGACATTCAGAAGAATCTAGGAAAAAATGTCAAACGTGGGCAGAGTGAAACCAGTTTTATTTATGTATATTTCTGTGATGCTGCTAGTGTGTCTGCACTCATAGTAACACTGTTTTGAACGCTATTAAGACAACAACAAAAAAAAAGGTGTGCTCTTTTTGGAAAACCACAATATGGTCACGCTAACCTTTGTGCTGTAATGTTACCTGCATCAGGGACAGTGATTTTTATTTATTTATTTATGTGTTTGTTTTATTAAAACAGATCCAAACATTGAACATGTTTTAAGCTTAAAATAAGCTCTAAAGTATTTAAGATCATATTGCTTTTCTCTTGAAATTATTTACATATGTGTCCTTAAAGTAATCCAAAACTAATCAGATTACATTACTTTCATATTGTGATACTTAGATTATGTTACTGATTACATTTTTTATGAATTAATTTGTAACTGTAACGGAATACATTTTTAAAGTAACCCTCCAACCCTGGCTATCAGTGTATGGGTTTAGCTGCTACAGTGCCATGCAGAGGACGTTATCTGTCCTAATGATATGCTCATATCATGTTCATGTAACCTGGAACTCATATAGACATTTACATACCTTGTTTTCCTGCTCAGCATCAGAGTATGTTAGTGTTTCACTTTAAACCCCTTTACTGGTAGGTAAAAAAAAAAAAATACATTTGTCTCCTCACACTAACTGACTGTGAGCTAGCGTTTTTGAGAATTAAGACCTGTCAGCCAATAAGATGGGAGTATTTCCATGGTTTTTTTGTAAACCCTGTCTGATTGGTCTGAATATAATATGCAACACTTGGTTCACTGAAAAATTACAACACTGCTTTTACTGACCTTCAGTTACGTAGTGACAAACCGCTCCAAGTGGAGAATTATTCCGGGCTAAAGAAACAATCTTCAGGACAAAACATAATTTATTTTAAAATGCATTTTACTTAATATTACAAAGTTACTACTTTGTAACGTGTTACACCCAACTCTGGTTACAACTGACTCCGCTCTCCCCTACTTCAGTAATAATAGTGGATGTAGTAAAATACTTAATCACAGTACAAAAGAGTATCAGAGAAAGCTGAAACCATGAACCTGGCAACCCTAGCTCCGTTTCCACCTACTCACGCACGCGCATAAATTACACGCACTTGCCTACTATTAATGAATCCCTTAACGCATGCACTGTTAACAGCGCATGAAAAACGATTTACTTCTGAGTTTACTGACAAAACAATGTAAGAAAGAAAATGTAGCTCTGCAATGTTATGCTTTTTTCTTTATTTATTTTTAAAAATCTTTTCTTTCTTTCTTTCTTTTTTCTTTCATATGTACATTGGGAAAACAAGAATCAATTTGCTGTCATTCTCGTTTTGTCCACTAGGTGGCAGTAGGTAACGATTTCGGGGTGAAATGGTACAGAAGAAGAACTGTAGTCAAAACGTGAATTCTTCATCAAACACAAACCACTCGCTTGGGAGTCATGAGCTGCTTGTGGATGTGTAATGTAAGTGTATTCTGAGTGATGTGGAGCGAGATTTAAGAACTAACCTAAAACACTAGAAAAATCTGAAGTAGAAATCTGAGAACTTGTTAACATAAGATCCATTTTCTATACTGTTTATCATATTTGGTCGCAGGGACCCTGGAGCCTATCCCAGGGAGCATAGGGCACAAGGTGCACCCTGGACAGATGACAATCAAACTCACAATCACACACCCATTCATACACTACAGACACTTTTTAAATGCCAATCTGCCTACTGATTGTCGTTGGATTGGGGGAGGAAACCAGAGTACAGGATGAAACAGGGAGAACATGCAAACTCCGCACACATGGCAGGAATCGAAGCTCCAACCCTGGAGGTGTGACGCGAGTGTGCTAACCACTAAGCCACCATGTGCCCACGCAGGGAACCTGGAGCCTATCCAAGGAAGCATGGGGCACAAGGCAGGGGACACCCTGGACAGGGTGCCAATCTGTCACAGGGCATGATCTGTAATTGAAAGATAGAACTGAAAGTGTAATTATGCTTCATTGACTATGTTTACATGGACAGCAGTAATCTAATTATTGACCTTATTTTGAATAAGACATTATTATTATTATTATTATTATTATTATTATTATTAAGGTGTTTACATGAATCGCTTTTCTGTTCTTGTTCCTATTTTACATGTTATAGAACACAGATCGATTAATGGCACACAACATTGTGTCCCCACGCCACGCTGTCCGACATTCTCTCCAGAATTTCACGTATTTACATACAGTTTTGCGTGTTTCATTTTTTATTTGATGAAATCTGAAAGTGCAGTTAATTATTTGTCATGCTATTCATGCAAATAGACAGCTGCTTGAAGCCATGGGCTGCGTCCCAAACCACATACTTCCCTACTATGTATTAGCTCCGTGGTTTTCAAAGTGGGGGCCACCAGGGGGTGCCTGGGGGGCCTCAACAATTTGGTCGGAGCCACCAAGCCCATCCCTCCCACTAGTATGTTTTCTCTTTCTCACTCTCAGACAACCATGCGCACACACAATCAATTCCTAATGTAATGTAAAGATGTAAGATGTAATTATTAATTTATTTATTTTTTAAAAAGGGGATATATTCAGAAGTCTGTATTTTTAATGTGTTTTAAAGACATATTCCAAAAGGGGGGTCTTGGTCAAATGTTAATGCCATTTGGGGGGCCTTGCCCTGGAAAAGTTTGGGAACCCCTGTATTAGCTGAAATACATGTATCTCTCCTACTATATAGTAGGAAAGTACGCGGTTTCGGATGCAGCCGTGCTTTCTTGATTGCCGTCAAACGGTTGAGCACTGCCGTGTGTGTATGTGTCCTGTCGCAAAATGTGGTGAAAACTCTCACATGACGTTAATAGTGTGATTAAGGTGTTTATATGTCTGTAATGCACGTCGATAATGCGACTAAAACAGGAATACTCCAAATGTCTTAATTCGATTTGTGTTTACTTCGAGTATGACTTTAGTCGGGTAAAGGTAATTAATAATCGCTGTTTACATGGTAGTTTCTTAATCAGAGCATTGTTTTAGTCAGGTTAATATCAGATTATTGTTGTCCATATAAACGTATTGAATGTTGCACTTTTCAAAAGACAAATGAGATTTTAGCAGGTAGTAAAGTTAGCACAGGTAACCAGTTGTTAATAATTTCTCTGCATTATGAGCCAAGGCATTATTGTATTATTTTTAAAGTCTACTTTTATTTTTGAAAAGTTGAGCCCTACATGGATGAAAAATTTGCCTCCCATGCTTTTGCCACCCTGGGAGAGATTATGGTCAGTGCAAGAATTGTTAGAAACAAAACAGACAGGTAAGATGGCAAATTACACACACTATCCTGGCTAACGTATAACACAGGTTTTCCTCTTTTCATATATATGCCTATTGGACTATTTTGCATTGGCCAAATGCACATATTTTTCTGCAGTGTGAATATATTGGTGACTGAATTAGAGGTATGCTGTTGGTTATTGCTTTGTGGAGAAAAGTGAATGGGGAAACTTCTACCAAGATCTATGTAGGTCCTTGTCCAATTTTATCCGGAAAGGGCCAGTGCGGGTGCAGGTTTTCATTCCAATCAAGCAGAAGTCACACCTGAGTCTATTGAAAGCTAGATCAACTGATTAAAAAGGTGGAATCAGGTATGGCTCCTGCTTATAGCCATACTGGCCCTTTACGGATAAGATAGGACACCCCTGGTTTAATCAAACCTAATTTGAGGTGCTTATTACATATTTCTCGAGATTCAGTTTAGACAGCTTGATGACTTGAATTGTTTTTGTCAAAAATGCCTGAGGTTATTAGTTCATAAGATTTTGGTCAATATATGCTACCAAACAAGTGGAGCTGTAATAATAAGCAAACATTTGGACAACAAAATTTTTGAGAATAAAATTAATTTCATTATAGCAAGAAAGGTGGTTGCTTATGATAATTGGGTGACTACACAGCTGTTGCTTCTTCTACAGTCATATTGGCATACACTTCAACCGTCCTGATTTTCCCAAAGGGTCCTTTATTTTTAGATGTTGGTATTTTGCATATACCATCTAAGAAGGAAGCTGTGCTCAGGTACTGCACACCAGCCCTGAAGGTTTTGCCTAAGGGTCCAACACTAGGAGTCTGACAGTTTGGACTGAGTCTTGGATTTGAACTCATTTGTCTTAATTTGTCTTATAGGCACAGAACCATACAATGCTACAAGTATACTGATACATAGTTCTGAAGGTTGTGGATTATGTTACAGACATCTGTTTAAATATATATATATATTTGTTCTTTTCAAAAATCTGATTTTGTTTAATAAGCACCAGTAAGCCTTCAATCAAACATATTCTCTTTGGTGAGTCTGTAGTCATACCTGCAATGATGTATTCTTACTGACCACACAGCATGTCAGCAATGTGGTTATAGGAAACTTCTGTAGGGTATTGCAAATGCTGTCTAGGCAGCAACCCCCATATTTCTGTTAGCTGTGGTTATTTTGAGCTTAAATGCATTAAGCACATGTCTCTAATCATCTTGTTGTGGTGATTAATGGTTTTGTCCTGGAAATTCATTTCATGTTCCTCTCTCTGTGTGTGCTTTAAATTGCTTTTTTTTTTACTTCCTCAACCCAGAAGATTCAAGCTAAAAATAGCTACTGGGAAGCAAGGAGATAACAGGTAGACATTACTTGCCTTTCTTTTTAGTCACTTGCCTTTGTTCATAGTACATAGTGTATAAAACATTGAAAAAGTATAGTGATTTCTTCTGTTTTTGTGAATATCTCATCTCATACGAAATTAAAACAAAATCTAAGATAAAACAAAGGCAACTTGAATAAACACAAAATTCATTTTTAAATGATAATGCTATTTATTGAAGCAAGAAAGTTATCCAATACCAACTGGGCCTGTATGAAAATATATTTGCCTCCATAGTTGCTAATTCCCAAAATCTGTGAAACTGCATTCATAATGTTGTTCAGCTGGACTAGACACAACCAGGACTGATTACTGCAAACCCTGTTCAATCAAATCAACACTTAAATAGAATTTTTTGAACAACATGAAGTTGGTTAAAAGGTATTACCCAATAGCACGCTATGCCGAAGTAGAAAGAACTTCCACAAATGATGAGGAAGAAGGTGATTGAAAGACTTCAACAAAGCTAATATCAAAGGCTCTGGGACTCAGTGACACAGTGAAAAAACAGTGTAAGCCATTATCTCCAAATGGAAAAACTCGGCACAGTAGTGAACCTTCCCAGAAGTGGCTGACCTTCCAAAATTCCTCCAAGAGCACAGAAACTACTCATCCAGCAAATCACAAAAGAGCCAAGGACATGTTGTATTTTGTTTGAAGATCTAAAACTATTTAGTATGAGATGTACACAGAAACAGAAGAAATCATCACTTTTTCACAGCACTGTATATAATGCTTTGTATCTGCTTAACATTTTGATGGTTGTTGCTGTGACATTTTCTATAATGTGTCAGTAGTTAAGCAGTCTTCTTTTTCCATTGTAAAAAAAATGCACAATTAGATGACACGTGTCATCAAAGCAAAAAATATTTTAAAATTGTGATGTTTTGTGATCATAGCCTTTCTGTAGTAAAATTTAGCTCACTTAAAACACATTTTGATGTTTGGTTTGTATATTCTATATATACAAAGAAGAAGGCATTGTTATACGTTCGCAATAATGAATGTTTTTCCAGACACATCAATGCTTTTTTTCTATAAATGTAAAACTTCCAGAGTATCTTAATAAGATATTCAAAAGGCTTACTGTCATTTTAGTCTTGTAATCTCGTTTATGCTAGAGTTTTTTAACTTTTCTTAACTAAACATTAATACTAAGCAATAAACGTTTAACCTGTTGCAAAATATCTGAGGCTGAGATTAGTGTTATTGTATTTGCATACTAAACAGACTTACAAACGTGTGTTGTCAATGTTATTATTGTTGCAGAAATGAGAGTGCATATTTTGATCTCAGCTGCTCTCAGCCATACATGTGACAACAAACAGTACTTTGATTTCAACTGCTCGCAGTCGTTCACAAATGACCATAACCAATAGTATCAGCAGTGCCTTAACTACTACTCAAACTGGGGATATGATCAGAGCGCAGGCCACTGGTCATATCACTGCTATAATTAGGTAGGTTCTGTCCTCCGCGTTTACCTCTAATTAGATAAATGTGAATAAATTTTAATTTACACCATAAATACTCGAAAGTTACCAGATATTTCCTCAAGCCTAGATGTTAATATGTAAATTATATTTTCCAACATTTTAGGCTTGTGAAGACACAAGTGAAGATGATTGGCTTGAAGGTAAGTGCTCTTCATCAATTGTGTCAAATTACGAAGAAAGAAGAAATCATCACTTTTTCACAGCACTGTATATAATGCTTTGTATCTGCTTAACATTTTGATGGTTGTTGCTGTGACATTTTCTATAATGTGTCAGTAGTTAAGCAGTCTTCTTTTTCCATTGTAAAAAAAATGCACAATTAGATGACACGTGTCATCAAAGCAAAAAATATTTTAAAATTGTGATGTTTTGTGATCATAGCCTTTCTGTAGTAAAATTTAGCTCACTTAAAACACATTTTGATGTTTGGTTTGTATATTCTATATATACAAAGAAGAAGGCATTGTTATACGTTCGCAATAATGAATGTTTTTCCAGACACATCAATGCTTTTTTTCTATAAATGTAAAACTTCCAGAGTATCTTAATAAGATATTCAAAAGGCTTACTGTCATTTTAGTCTTGTAATCTCGTTTATGCTAGAGTTTTTTAACTTTTCTTAACTAAACATTAATACTAAGCAATAAACGTTTAACCTGTTGCAAAATATCTGAGGCTGAGATTAGTGTTATTGTATTTGCATACTAAACAGACTTACAAACGTGTGTTGTCAATGTTATTATTGTTGCAGAAATGAGAGTGCATATTTTGATCTCAGCTGCTCTCAGCCATACATGTGACAACAAACAGTACTTTGATTTCAACTGCTCGCAGTCGTTCACAAATGACCATAACCAATAGTATCAGCAGTGCCTTAACTACTACTCAAACTGGGGATATGATCAGAGCGCAGGCCACTGGTCATATCACTGCTATAATTAGGTAGGTTCTGTCCTCCGCGTTTACCTCTAATTAGATAAATGTGAATAAATTTTAATTTACACCATAAATACTCGAAAGTTACCAGATATTTCCTCAAGCCTAGATGTTAATATGTAAATTATATTTTCCAACATTTTAGGCTTGTGAAGACACAAGTGAAGATGATTGGCTTGAAGGTAAGTGCTCTTCATCAATTGTGTCAAATTACGAAGAAAGAAGAAATCATCACTTTTTCACAGCACTGTATATAATGCTTTGTATCTGCTTAACATTTTGATGGTTGTTGCTGTGACATTTTCTATAATGTGTCAGTAGTTAAGCAGTCTTCTTTTTCCATTGTAAAAAAAATGCACAATTAGATGACACGTGTCATCAAAGCAAAAAATATTTTAAAATTGTGATGTTTTGTGATCATAGCCTTTCTGTAGTAAAATTTAGCTCACTTAAAACACATTTTGATGTTTGGTTTGTATATTCTATATATACAAAGAAGAAGGCATTGTTATACGTTCGCAATAATGAATGTTTTTCCAGACACATCAATGCTTTTTTTCTATAAATGTAAAACTTCCAGAGTATCTTAATAAGATATTCAAAAGGCTTACTGTCATTTTAGTCTTGTAATCTCGTTTATGCTAGAGTTTTTTAACTTTTCTTAACTAAACATTAATACTAAGCAATAAACGTTTAACCTGTTGCAAAATATCTGAGGCTGAGATTAGTGTTATTGTATTTGCATACTAAACAGACTTACAAACGTGTGTTGTCAATGTTATTATTGTTGCAGAAATGAGAGTGCATATTTTGATCTCAGCTGCTCTCAGCCATACATGTGACAACAAACAGTACTTTGATTTCAACTGCTCGCAGTCGTTCACAAATGACCATAACCAATAGTATCAGCAGTGCCTTAACTACTACTCAAACTGGGGATATGATCAGAGCGCAGGCCACTGGTCATATCACTGCTATAATTAGGTAGGTTCTGTCCTCCGCGTTTACCTCTAATTAGATAAATGTGAATAAATTTTAATTTACACCATAAATACTCGAAAGTTACCAGATATTTCCTCAAGCCTAGATGTTAATATGTAAATTATATTTTCCAACATTTTAGGCTTGTGAAGACACAAGTGAAGATGATTGGCTTGAAGGTAAGTGCTCTTCATCAATTGTGTCAAATTACCCATCTCTTTACATCTATAATCTATATTTGTTGACTTTCCTTCAGACCCCAGATTAGACTTGGATGTGGTAGAAACAAACAGACAGTTCATGGTGGACAGTAAGGAGCTCTACGATGCCCTTATAGACTGACATTGGCCTCCTTTTGAATTTCCAGACTCTCTTGAATACCTCTGAATACTCCATAGAATGAATAGACAGACTGTGTATCCTCTTGTATGATAGAGGACTAATGTGGTCCCTTCAGAAGATCCCGTGTGAAGGTTTGAGAATGAAGTTTTAAGCCATCTTCTCCAGTGCCCTCAGAAATGGGAGTGAGTTGAAACAACAGATATCTGATACATGAGGCTAAACATGGACTTTTGTGCAGTGCTTGAAAGGATGCAGTCCACAGAAGCTGTTTTGTTTCTTTTTCTTTTGGGTTCTTTCCATTTTTTTTAATGGTCACACTAAATTATTTTAATGTATTGAAGTACTTTTCTCTGCTATGTATAAATTAATCTCATTGGACAGTTGGTTCATTTGAGGTGCAGGGTTTGGTTAGGTTAAATAATAATGAACCTCCAGATTTTGTTATGGTGGTGGGTGTATTATTGTCTGCTGACCATGTTAAAGGGTATTTCATACTGAAATTGCTTTTTGTCAGATCAAATGATGTTTGCCCCAAACATCCTTTGTACTATTGCCATTATCATTATTGTAAACAATAAGAGTCCTTCAGGAGGTTATTCTATAGAACTTGTTGATTTTTCTGCACTGTTCTGTTGGTGTTCCTAAGGCAAATATGTTAAAAGAATGGTTTCTTTTTTTTTTTGTAAAATCATCATTGTCATGAAGTCTGCTCTATCGGTGTTGTTGCAACTAATTGTACCTCCAGGGCCTTCAACTTTTCTGTCCAACCTCCTCTGCTATAAATCATCACTTATGTTTATTCCCCACAGTTAATTTACCACAAAACCTGCAGCAAGATAATTTATCATTAGTATGATAGGTAGCTGATTAACTGAAACCAGTGGTTGGTGTTGGTCAGTGATTGTAGATACATAGCATGTTTTTCATTCTCTGATTTCTGCTAGAGCATCAGCATGATCTAGCATCAAACACATTGCCATAATATATTCTCAAATTGTAATACTTCCTTTGAAACCTACATCCGTATGTATCCCTGGTATACATACATTACTGGCCTAATTCCCTCAATAGCTTCTGATTTAAGAGGGTATTGAGATTGTCTGGGCCTAAAGTCAGATTTGGTCACGACTGGTGGTGCACTTCTAATCAGGCCTACATCATGTTTCCCTTGGGTCCACAGCCCGAGAGGCACCTTCTTCAATTGTGGGTGTGTCTCTAGGGGTGTGGGGCTTGTCCCAAGGTTCAGAAACAGTCCCTTGTCATGACAAATAACATCCCGGTTAACCTTGCACATTTCCTGAAAGAATTTTTATAAACTCCCAGCATCAGGCTGTACCACATGTTGGCGGTGGGTTTCTGTTCCCAATGTGTAATTTTTCCACTCTCACATAATCTGACTCACAGTCCCACATCTTTCTACACTTTGTTCTTTATTTTGGCTAATGAGACTTGGGGTGCTGATTCTGGGACAAAAAATAATGCAACTGCATGTCACTCAATTTGACTGAACATGCACAAAATTTGTCACACCAATATAGGTACAGCTCTTCACTTTCTGGGATATCCATAAACCATTCTTTCTTAAAATTAAAGTCTCTTCCTTCATGCAATTGCGCTGTGCAATGAAGGGCAGAGGACAGCATCAAATCAACATAGTTGTCCTTCATCTTATCATGTGCCAATGTCAACAAACGAGCAAAGGCTCTAGGCTTGTTATGCATGGACCATTGATAAACACAGAGCTCTGTTTCTTTAACAAATGGAGTTCCCAAAGATGACTCCTCAGTTATTGTTTCTCCCTGAGGTGAGGACATCAAATTTAAGTGTAAAACACACATTAAGTCCCTGCCCAGTAGATTTACTGGACATGAAGATGAAATTAGGAATTGGTGGGTTACTCTTTTCCAATTTTCACATTCACAAACTAGCGGTTCAGAGAAACATTCTAATACTGAATGTCCTGTGACGCCCATGGAGTGCAGTGACCGCGAACTCATTTTCGGGAATTCTTTTAATTCGCAGTTCTTTTTTACTGAATAAATTGCTCCTGAATCTACAGAAGATGTGACACTTTGTCCATTAACTACGAGATATACATGGTAACTGTGTAAAAGGAGAGGCATTATACTTTAAAAGGTTAATGGTCATGATTGGTTCAGACATTTGTGAATTGTCAGTCTGACTAACCTTGGATGTGGGTGTGTGCATACAGTATCTCACAAACCGGAGTACCCGGAGGAAACCCCCGCAGTACGGGGAGAACGTGCAAACTCCACACACACGGCCCTGGCAGGAATCGCACCCCGGACCCTGGAGGTGTGAGGCAAACGTGCTAACGTGCTAAAATTCTAATTCTAACTCTAATTCTAAATTCTTGATGATTCCTACCAGTCAGTGGTAAGGCTGCATCGGTCTTTCGCTCGGCATAATAAAGGACAAACCGCCTGCGTATCAACACAGGCTACAGGGTGAAACTTTTCCACGAGCATCCTCCAGTTTGCTTGTTGTCCAGAAAAGCTGAAAAGACTCGTGCAGCCCAGCCAGGTGATGCCAAACTGTCGTGGAAATTAGACAACACTCACAGACTCGTCCTCTGAAGGTAAAAAGGTTTATTACAGAAAGATGGTCTAATACAGGATAGAATGAAGCAGGATAGAATAATGAGAGTGCTCTGAAGCGCTTGTACTGAACCATTACTGTATATATGAAAAGCAGAGCACGACACACTTCTGTGTACTGATAAGAAGCAGTTTGAGGCAGTTCAAACAGGCTTTGTTTTAGGGTGTTGGAAAATGTGCAGACGAACCTTGAACAGAAGAACATGTTTGTGTCTCTGTAAGCAGATAAACATTCTGTACTGATCTCAGTGACATGACATGGCCTTATCCTCAGATGAACAGAAAAAGAACAAGAACAAAACTATATATATATATATATATATATATATATATATATATATATATATATATATATATATATATATTGCCACCAATAATAATTAAATGTAAAATAGGTTACTACAAAGAATTGCTTTAGACTGTAGATTTATAGTTTAAATAATGAAGTTAAAGGTTTTTAAGTATAAGGTGGCAGTTATTTACCTATTTACACAAAGTCAGAGTAGGCAAACACTAAACTCTTTAAAGTCCAATTAAATCTCTGGGTCTAATATAGGCTTAAACTCCAGTTCAGAAATAGAAAGTAACAGAAAAGTGACAGATTACAAGTCATAAAAATGGTCATGTCAGTCAGAGCCCTTATTTATAAATGTTGTATACACACCAATCTGTACATATATTGGCGTTTATTCGTTTAAATTTTGTATGGGTCGGTCTGATTATAACATGAACATACACATATTCCACCAATAGTTTTTCGATTCATCAGTTTTATCTGTGGCATATCTGAACTATCAAACTCATGTCTGGTCTGAGTGTGTGTAAATTTGAGCATTAAGTTTTAACAACCTGAAAATTGCTTTATTTACAGTTTTTAAAAATGCTATAGTAAATAGAGTAATATAACCATAACAATAAATATACGAAATAACACTAATCTGGACTCGTTTCTATAAATCTATGATGAATGAATGCCATTGTATGCATGCATGTTAAAGCATAGAGTGAGATTAATCAAAACAAATATTTGCTTAGATTTGTATGTATAGTTACAGAGTTAACAGAGCTGGGGTGTTAAAAAAAATATGGGACATTTAATTGGAGGACATCATGTTATTTGGAGAGTGTTATGCATACATAAAACATATGGTTAATTGTCAGAGTGTCTGTATTTACATAAGCAGTGACTTGCACAAGCATGATGACTAAACAATTGCTTAAAAAATAATAATTTTATTGTATGTATGGGAATTCTAAATTTTATGTGTAAGACATTGTTTAGAAGCTTTTCTATGTAAGGTTGATAAATGGGGCCCCAGGATTCATCATCACTGTATGTATGTCATCACTACTGACAAATCGTCATTGTGATTTTCTTACTAAGGACAGAACGAGCCATGCTTCTCAGTATTGGTATAACAGTTTAGGATGGTGCTCCTTGTTTTATTTGGTCTGACACACCAGCCTACCAACACATGAAAACACTGTCTTTATAAACTGCCATAAAAGTTTAAGAGCACCAACTTTAGTACTTCAGGGTTTTTAATCTGTCTATAAATGCATATTTGTAGAATCTTTGGAGACTACTGCTATAAAAATTAGGTACAAGCATATCTAGAATGTAAATCAAAATTACTTCTAAATCTTAATTTGAGTATTTGAATAAATACTGCAGAGACAATGCACCTATGAAAAGAAATGGCTGTCGCGACTGCAAATGAACCAGCTTCTGTGTTGCAGCTCATTCAAACATGCATTTATATAAATTATTTATCTGAAGGCACCTCATTGGACACCACACTAGCTACAGGGCTAGAGGCATTAGCTCAGAAAGGGGAGAGTTTTCGTATACATTTTATTTACCCTCTTTGGTCTAATTAGAGAACTGATGACATAGTTTGTTGATTTTGGTGCTGTAAGGTTTTAATGGCAGTTTACAAACAGAAAACTCCATGATGAAAACAGTATGTTTAAAGACCATTGGAAGAAGTACTATTCTTATTATAAGTTCAGAGTCAATGGCGCTAGTCAAAAGTGGTAACAAAGAGTGGTACTTCGAAATAAAATGTAACGATTTGAAATTGTCTTATTTGTAGCCATAAACAAATCATTAACAGTTGATCGTGTTATTTTACAAATCTTAGCTGGATAACCCCGGACTGTAGTGGGTCAGACTCAGACCTCTAAGAGTAGACTACACAGTAATCTTTTTTTCTTTTCTTTTCTTTTTTTTTGCCGAGTAATCATGTGGCTGGTGGCTGAAATCCTGTGAAAGTCATGGGACGCACATAATGCAGTCGAGTCTCCCACAACCTGTGCCACCTAGTCTTCACTCCCTTACATGAACTGAAAGAAAAACAAGACGCTTTTATTGAGTATTTCTGATGAAGAGTAACGTTCAAGCTACTTTACCTGCAGTGTAGCGCTCAATTAAAGTTGTATTTATTTATTTATGATGAAGTAATGATCAAATTATTTTTAATGACATGACAAGTTGTAGGTTATTATTCACACAACGACTTCCTGAATATTTTCCCGTGATATATTTAGAACAATAAAGAAGCGAAGAAAACAACAACAACAAACAGAGTCTTTTGTGTGCTTTTCTACAGGAGACAATCCCCGCCCCGCCCCGCCCCCGTCGACTTGAAACACACACCGGATTGAATGGGAGCGGCTTGAAGCGCGCGCGGGCTGCTGGGTCTCCAAAGCAACGTCGAGAAACGACAGTAAACTGTGCTACACCGACGCATCGTAAGTAAACCGTTAATAACTCACATTCACGACCTATTGAGTTATGTTTTGGTAGAAGAGTACTGCCGGTGGTATGAATCGCATGTAAACATTAGCCTGTCCGCCCCGCGCCATATGAGCGATATTCAGGGGAAGCGGATGTATCATCCGGAATAGCTCAATTAGCTTCATCCAGTCTGTTATAAACAGAATCGTTTTGTTTTTATTTTAAAATTTCTATCTTAACCCCAAATAACACGTGTAATAACAACACCAGGCAGTACAGACATGCTCATTTGCATTCGTTATGGTTTTATGATGGCTAACAAACAAAACAGTGTGTTTTGTTTGTTAAGAGTGTGAAATGCGTATTTGACAGGATTAGACAAAACGGCCGTTTTGTACCTCATAGCACTTAGCGAAGATAAACATTCACAACAAACGAAAGCCTTGAACCTTTGACCCACATAAGACACCATTTAAATTCCTTAGAGTAGACTAGTGGTAATGTTGTTTAATGTTCCAGCTGAAACACCGTGTGTAGATTATAGTTCCGGCCGCACGTGCGATGTGTCCCACAGCCTCAGTAAACCATTCATTAGAAAGCTGTAAAGTACACCAGAAATACGTTAGGAGGATGACGGAAAGCTCTGCTGTGAGAAAATTAGCACATGACCAGACCTTTCATTACCCAGGATTCCATTAAACGGCATGTTCAACAAAAAATAGGGCTTGTTGTTAGCTGCTTTCGGTTTGCTCTGTAAATATGAGGATAATGCAGTTAATAAGCAGCTACAGTTGCAGCTACCACTTTAGCACCGTGAAAACTGCAAGTCATCACACACTTGTCTCGAAGCACAGTTTTCACAATACCACTTAGTACTGTTTGACTTTACTCTTCTACACCTTTATACAGTAATGATTAATAATCCCACTATCCAGTGTCTCCCAGAAAAGGATGTGTTCCCTTTATAGTCTGGGTCCTCTCAAGGTTTCTTACTCACTTTGTCTCAGGGAGATTTTCCCCCAGTGTTACCTCTAGCTTGCTCATAAATGATTTCAATTTAGACCTGGATATCTCTAAAGCTGCTTTGTGACAGGATCTAGAATTGAACTGAACATCTGTACTAGAATCTACTAGTTAGGGTGCCAGTATAAATGCACAACGGACCACCCAAGATCTCTTTTCTCCATGTGTTGTTAAGACATAATAATAATAATAATAATAATAATAATAATAATAATAATAATAATAATCTTCTTCTGCAGGGCTCTGTATTCTGTCTTCATCATGTCGTCCGGAAAGATGGGGTTGTATCGCTCGCAACCGCGAGACTTCAGCAACCTCTTTCAGACATGTAGCTCTAATATCCAAAAAATAACACACAACAGTAAGTGTCCTATTTAGCAATATTTGTGCCACAGTCAATAATTCAACAAGGAGTAATCATGTAACTTTTTTTGAATGCCTTTAAATACTGTGATTATTATAACTATTATATTCATTATCTACATGGAGGGATAGGCTTACTTGTTGTCTCTCACCAGGATTAAAATCTCCTGACATTCATCACTTCTATTACTCGGCATGAAAAAAATCAAGATTAGATTTCCAATGTAACCATAACTAAGAATAGTACTTAAATTCTGTGTTACTTGATTTTTTTTTTTTTTTAAATCTTGATTGTAGTGCTCTCCATTCATTTTTGTGCATTTGCTTCTGTCTTTTGTGTTTAGCCGGCCAAATCAAATCCATGCTGTTCCAGCTTGGTAGCAGACCAGACACTCCTGAACTTCAGGACAGACTGTGAGTCATGCCTTTCTTTGTGTCTAGCACATTCATTTATCACCCTCTTCTATTGCCGTTCTGAATACTTGATCTGTCCTCCTGGATATAATATCCTGCACAGAACAATTCTTATAAAAGCATTTTCTTTAAAATGAAAAATGCAAGAAGTACAGTGAGTCTAATTTTCATGTATATAGATAGACTGTCTCAGCACAGTTAATAAATGAGTTCATAGTTACTGAATTAATCCTTAACTATGAGTGTTTGTAGGCTATTTAGGTTGTCTGTCATACTGCTATTGAAATAAAATGTGGTAATTAACAGGCTTTCCTGATTTTTACAAGGTTTCTTTTAGCCTTTGTAACAGACCTGTGACAGATCTATGTGGTTCTCAGTCAGCAGATGCAGCATTACACAAATCAGCTCGCCAAAGAGACCAACAAGCACCTGAAAAAACTGGGTTCTTTACCTCTACCTCAGGCCCCTTCAGAACAGGTGAGCTCATTTTTTCACCAGAAAGCTGCATTCAAGCCAAGAGCTGTTAAACACATTCAGGTTCTTCACCCAGCGGCAGCAGAGGATCCAGAAGGACCGGCTGATGAACGACTTCTCAGCAGCCCTTAACAACTTCCAGGTGGTTCAACGTCGAGCAGCTGAGAGGGAGAGAGAGTCCATGGCCAGGGCTCGAGCTGGCTCACGCTTCCTGGTATGATGCAGTGGAACCCACAAACCATGTTGTGTCTTTTAGAGTCATAGTATTGTAGCAAAAAGCTAAATGTGTACACTTTTATGTAAGGTTTCTCTGAATATTTTCTTTCTCTGTTTTTGGTAGGTTGAAGAAAGCAACCAAGATGAGCAACTTGTGACTTTTGAAAAGTAGGTGAACTTATAATTTCACGCTAACTAACGTGAACCATGAAGTTACTTGTCACAATAAAGATGCCAAATTTATCTTGTAATAAACAGGTTATTCCACTTGTAATAAGGAGCAAACTATGTAAGATGTTTAAAATGTGGATGGGCCAGATGAAATCTATCTTTGGATAGCACTAGCAAGTGTTGTGCTCTGAGCTTGTAGGAATGAAGACTTGGGGCCGTTCCAGAGTCAGGTTGAAGAGGAGCCCATTACAGAAGAGGACTTGGAGCTGATCAAGGAGAGGGAAACCAACATCCGGCAACTGGAGGTGACAATTGGTGTCCTAGACCTTCAGTGTAAACAGCTACCATACAGTGTTCAATTCTCGTTCTTCACTGCAAGCTCTGATTTTATTCAAAGCTTGCAAATTGCTGATCTATTTTTTGCACAGATCAGTGGAGTCTAGTTGATGTCTTTAATGTTGGCAAAGATGAGACCTCAGTGAGTCTGCAATAATATTTAGATACTGCAATCAAAGGAAAAGTGAGTTTTTTTTCTTGCAACACTTGATGTTATTTCCTTTGTGATGCTTTTTCCTCTATTCTATTTTTCTCCTTTATCTGCACTTCAGTTTTGTTTTCCTTTGACATGGGCTTGGGGAAAGAGGGAGTGAAGCATGACCAGAAAGGAATATATGTCATGTATGCATCATGTCTTTAACTTGCACCACCTCATAGCCTGACAGTTCATGACCAAGGGTATGCACAGTTTAAGTTTATGTTAATTTGATAATTGGCTTTATAGACATAGAATCTATGACAAACAAACTTTATTAGGTTCCAATCTCAATTCATTAAAAAAATCTCTTGGTTAAAAATAAGCTTGTCATTGCATTTAAACGCCACATAATCTAAATCCAGTGGCTGTCAGTCTACAACGTACTCTCATACATTTCTAAAGCATAACTATCACTACAGTCTGACTGAATCAACTGCAGTAGGTGCACAGAAAGACAGAATAGTCAGATAGAGTCGTGTGAAAAAATAAGTACACCCCATGGAAATTGTTGGCTTTTTTTGACATATTTGGACAAGTAAACATTTGATCCTCCTTGAAACAGGTCCTATTAATGAAGTTCATACACTCTCTCAAATGACATAAAATTGACATTTACATTCACAAATTAAATTAACAACAAAAAAAATCATTTCTATAAGGCCTTCAGAAAAAATGCTATGGATGTGTATGAGTCTGACAAGGGATTTAAAAAAGATCTCCAAATTATTTGTAAGGAAAATCTACAAGTGATGCAGACTTCAAACGACTGTCAATTTGTCCAGGACTGGCCATCCCTGCAAATTCAGCCCAAAAGCAGATCATTTGATGCAAAAAGTCTCCAAGGACCCCAAAATTTCACCACAGGATCTGCTAGTAAGTCCTGCAACTGTTGTTGTCAAAGTGCATGCTTCTACAAACAGAAAGAGATGGCAAAAATTTGACCTGCATGGGAGGCGGGCCAGGAAAAAGCCTTTGCAAGACTACAGTTTGCCAATGAACATATAGGCAAACATCAGGCCTTTTGGAATAATGTGCTCTGAGAGTTATTTGGCCAAAGTAACAGCAGACATTTTTAGTGCAGACCAAAGACAGCTTTTCAGGAGAAGTACCTCATACCACCTGTGAAGCACTGTGGTGGAAATGTTATGGTTTGGGGTTGCTTTCCAGCCTCAGGGATTGGACAGCTTGCATTCATTGATTCAACTATGAATTCTGCATCATGTCAAAGAATGCTTGAAGAAATGTGAGGTCATCTGTCCAAAAGCTGAAGCTGAATTGAAAGTGGACCTTTCAACAAGATAATGATCCTAAGCACACTAGCAAATCCACAGAGGAATGGCTCAAAAAGAAGAAATAGAGGGTTATGGAATGGCCTAGTCAAAGCCTGGATTTGAATCCTATTGAAATGTTGTAGGGGGATTTGAAATGGTTAGTATATGCAAGAAAACACTCAAACATCTTGCAACTTAAAGAATATTGCATGAAAGACAAAAATTCCAGCAAACCTGGTGGACCATTTTGCAAAAAGCAAATTTTCCACTGTGGATATTACCTGGTACCTGGTACTTTTTTTTTCTTTAATACCACCTCGTTCGAGTTTCCATGCGAGCCGATACTAAATGTGAGCCACGCACTCTCCTTAATGAGTGGTTTTGTATTGTGCCGGAATAAATGTGTAATTTAATATATACAATAATAGTGAGGGGGAAAAAAGTATTTGATCCCCTGCTGATTTTGTACGTTTGCCCACTGACAAAGAAATGATCATTCTATAATTTTAATGGTAGATTTATTTGAACAGTGAGAGACAGAATAACAACAAAAAAAATCCAGAAAAATGCATGTCAAAAATGTTATAAATTGATTTGCATTTTAATGAGGGAAATATGTATTTGACCCCTCTGCAAAACATGACTTAGTACTTGGTGGCAAAACCCTTGTTGGAATTCACAAAGGTCAGACATTTCTTGTAGTTGGCCACCAGGTTTGCACACATTTCAGGAGGGATTTTGTCCCACTCCTCTTTGCAGATCTCACGTAAGCGTGTGAACAATTATATGTAATTTTTATTTTACATATAAAATTACAACAAAGGTTTCTGTCTGAGATTTTTACATCTCGTTTGTTACCGATTTCCAAACAAGCGTTTGTCGAAGTCACTCCTGTCGCAGCTGAATCTAACGTAGTCATATCGAGCAGTACGTAGGTTCTAGAATGCCTTTATTTTACATCCTTAAATAGGGTCCATGTTCAGTGAACAGGAAAGGCATTTGGAATACGGCCTGACCATGGAAAAGTGGCTTATGTGAACTCGAGACAGTTGTGCGTGAAAATCCCAGGGGATCAGCAGTTACTGAAATACTCAAACAGTCTCAAAAGTCACAGTGACTTAACAGTCACAACAGTTCAAACGAACTTTGAAGTAACACAAAAAAGTGAAAAGCAAAGAAAAAGTGGTATTGCAAAAAAAAAAAAAAGCAAAACCATGTTGTAGGAAAATAGTGTCTCAAATCCTTAGTTTTTCATGCAGTATCTAAATATTTTGCAACTCACGGAGGACGCATCATTGTTTTTTATTTTGTTTTCATCACTTAAGACCTCAGATTGACCCATACATTTCAGGTCCCAAGGATTAATTGTATTTTACTCTAGTCTAATGAATTAAAACGTCATCTAAATATACCTGAATTAATTTTTTATATATGTTACTGAATCTCAGTTATGATATCGTAAATGTTTTAAGGCAGGAAAAAAAATCTCACTGTTAATGTTATTGCAGGCAGATATAATGGACGTGAACCAGATTTTCAAAGATTTGGCAGTTATGATTCATGACCAGGGCGATATAATAGGTGGGTATATCCATTAGTCATGCATGCTGTCTTCTTGTGTTTTCATTCATCTGCACTATTATTTAAGTCGGTGGTGCATGTTACACACAGATAGCATAGAGTCTAATGTGGAGAGTTCTGAGGTGCATGTGGAGCGCGGGACTGAACAACTGCAGCGTGCTGCCTACTATCAGGTACAGCATTGTCGTTTTAACATTAGCATAACCTTATTTTATTATAGCACAATGTCCATCATCAGTGATTTGTTTCTCTCTTTGTCCTCTCCAGAGAAAATCACGCAAGAGGATGTGTATTCTGGCTTTAGTGCTTTCCTTAGTGGTGACTATCTTCGCCATTATTATTTGGCGAGCTATTAAATAAGGTGACATCACACATTTGAATTTGATGCACTTTAAGATATCCAGTGGTGACTGGCTGGTGAGTGTTTTGTTTGTGTATGGAAATTAACTACAAATAATTGCTTTTATTATTTAGAACATCCATATTTACAGTAAATATTGACAGCATCTTGCATGTCCAGTATTGCTTATTACATCTTTTATAGGGCAAGTTGAGTCTTGTGCATTTTCCAACTATTATGCAAAATAGTATGAGGGGTGACAGTTTATTGATAATGAATTTGGTGAACAAACATGTGGTTGATTACAATGCAAGTGAATGAAACAGTGATAGAAATACAATTTGATTAAAACTTCAGGTTTTATAAAACATGAGCTACATTTTGCTATTATTTTATTATTTGGCAAGGGTATGTTTTGTTACTTTATTGGAAGTAACAAAAATGTTTAAATGATAGAATGATGCAGAGATTTTTTTAAGGTAAATGATTACTGCTCAGTTCATGCTTTTGATTTCCCATTATAATTGTTTGTTGTTTATCAAAATTATGATAATATTCAATAGTGAACAACAGGTAAATGGTAAATATGGCTAATGTTTTTAGAAAATGTTCACTGCTCTGATCTAATCACTGTTTTTCACTTTATTTTCAATTGAATAATGTTTATTTTTGTACACACACAGACACACATACATACATACATACATACATACATACATACATACATCTAAGAACTGTCATCCCTACATAATTTAGCCAGTGTAGATGTACAAACTACCAAATTAAAGCTGACAGTCTGCTCTTTAATGTCATTTATGGTTTCATTTCTAATCTGTTGTGCAGGGGTACAGAAATAACAACAAATCTGTGTCATTGTCCTGATGTTGATATTGCTCTAATGAAGGTGTGGCACATATTGTACAGGTAGTTATTAATATTCTCTTTTGTCTCTGAAAGCATATTGTAAATTGAAAAAGTGGCTCAGTGATATATTTTTTTTTGTATAATAACATTAACTTAAACAACATGTATGTAACATGGTGGTACAAAATGTATATATCATTGGTGGCTGCCCTTCATATAATTATGCTACTGTGAGGCGTCCTTTCAAACAGTATTGCTAATATATTTATGTATGTTTGTGTGCATGTGTGTAAACGAGTGTCTTTTTTTTTTTTTTTTTTTTTTTTTTTTTTAATTCACAATGTCAATTCAAAATGTCAATTCAAAATGTAAGTGAAACTCTTAACTCCTCTACTACAATTTTCTATTGGGATTTGGCGCAACCTGATGAACTGTGTGAATGTATAGGGTTTTTTTTTTTATGTAAACCATAAAATTTAATGATGTTTTTGATTACGTTTAAGTGCCAGTATGTGGTACGCTCTTGTAAAACCCGCACACACACATCCATACGCACACAGAACACACACACAGTTGTTTCTTTTGTTTAACACAAATGTTCCTCTCATGACTAGTACAAGTCATATTTAGTAATTTATCATAATAGGATTGTAGGTGTAGATCCTTTCTAATTATGAACTTCCTTAATGTTATCTATATTTAATATTTTTTTCCACTGCCATCTGTTTTTTTTTTTTTCTTTTTTTTTTCTTCCCTGAAAATTATTGGTGTGACTATAACAGTAAACTTTAGGTACCAAGAACTAGGGTGAGGAGATATTAAGTCCGAGCTTTCATTATGATCTATGTAATGAGGCCTGTCACTTTACACCTGTCTTTCTGTATATATTAAATAAATGAGGATGTCCATCAAGATGTTTGGTCTATTGTCCTCCTGCAATCTCTGGAAAACTGAAAACTTAAAAACTGTGGTCTGTATTTTTATTTCATGTGCATAAATTTAGTGAGTGCAGACATGGGTGCATTGATCAGATCATGTTGATGTGTCAAGTCACTTTCTAACTGCTTTATCCTGATCAGGGTCGTGGTGGAACCAGAGTCTATCCCAGGAACTCTAGGAGTGAGGTGGGAATAAACCCTCAATGGAATGCCAGTCCATCTTCTGGCACCGTGCACACACATTCACATAATTCACCTATTGGCATGATTTTGGAAGAAGGGAGAAAACTGGATAACCTGGAGGAAACCCACACTGACATGGAGAAACCATGCGGAACGCCACAGAGACAGTCCCCTGGCTCCCGGATCAAACTTGGGACCCTGGAGCTGCGAGGCAACAATGCTGTGTCACCTTACTGCCCTTCATTATAAGGTGAGTGATAGAGTACAAGAGCAAGTAAGGGAGGCGATGGCCTGTCTATTGTGCTCTTGCAAATAAAGTGAGATATTTTATATACATATAAGTGCATGTTGTCTCTGCAGGGGGAAGAGACCCTTTTTATTTTAACCACTAGGTGGCATGGAATATACAGAAATAAGATCTTCATAGAACTATATTTACAAATATGCTTATGTAAATGTACATAACAAGCATAGCCATTAAATAATTGTAGCCATTCTGAGCTTTGCCAAAATAAATTGTGTTGTTTGTTGGGGACATTAGGACGAGGACCTGGCTGATACATTTTGCTGATTGCTAGAGAAAATACTGCTATTTTTGTCAGCAGATTGTTTTTAATTATTTGAATGCTTATTGATTTGAAGGCTGATTACACTTCATATGTTGTTGCAGTTGTATTAAATAAACTCTGCAAAAAAAAAAGAAAAAAGAAATGTACTCTCACATTCGACTGCTTTTATTTCCAGCAAATTTCTTAACGTGTAAATATTTCTACTAACAAAAACAGAAATGGAATAATGAGTCCCTGAACAGTGGGGTAGCACTCTCTTAGGCATCTTACATTGCGGACATTGCAGTTTATTGCCCTGGCCACATCTGCAGTCCTCATACTTCCCTGCAGCAGGCCTATGGCATGTTCACCCTAGGCATCTTTCTTCTGGTGTTTTTCAGAGTCAGTAGAAAGTCCTCTTTAGTGTCCTAAGTTGTAAGCTGTGACCTTAATTGCCAAACGCCTGTAAACTGTTCATGTCTTAAGGACTTTTCCACAGGTGCATGTGTAATAATTGTTTATGGTTCATTGAACAAGAATGAAAAACCTTGTTTAAACCCTTTCCAATAAAGATCTGTAAAGCTTATTTGGATTTTACTAAATTA
>NC_030416.2:20371567-20381567 GCF_001660625.3 Ictalurus punctatus | reverse complement strand
AAGGCGCTAACTTGCCATCGGGAGCAACTTGGGGTTCAGTGTCTTGCCCAAGGACACGTCGGTATGTGGAGTCATGTGGACCGGAATCGAACCGCCAACCCTACGATTAGTGGACAATCCGCTCTACCACCTGAGCCATAGCCGCAAGATATGAACGCTTCCTCAAAGAACCCTAAGATACTAACCTGTACTTTTCCTTGTCGCTGGAGTACATATAGGGTACATATTTTGCGCTTTTAGTGTGTATCGTTTACCTGGGAAGGTGCATGTGGTTTAGCTTTAATTAGTTTTTAAGGTAAAGCTATAGCCTAAAGTTAGGCTACATCCATGGTCTTTAAGGTTTAATTATGCATCTTAAATCATTTAAAAGGTGAAAAATACATAGTAAGCATGTACCATTGATGGTACCATTACAGTTCGGCACCTCTATTTCTGAGCGTGTAATTTCAATAAGGGCAGTATACACAGTGCATACAGTCTACTGATCTTTTAGAGTTGGCTGAATCACAAATGATGCTCTGTGTGCACGTCATATATAGGCCTGGAAAAATGTCATTTCATAATGTACTTATATAGTGAGCAGGGCACCATTCGGGATTCAGTCAGTGAGGAATTTGTTTGTTCCAACAGAATCCGTGTTACAGTGAATGGAGAATTTCTACACTACATATACCCTTTCCAGTTCTTGGATTCACCTGAATGGGATTCACTCAGACCGTCGGAGGAGGGAGTTTTCCAGGTTTGCCGCAAATAAAAAAATATGTAATACAAATGATAAAAACAACGTGAATATTGCAACGCGTTCTTTTTATATTAGCCTAGACCTGCTTTGTTGTTTTTCCCTTTCCTTTTAGGTATCACTAAGAGCAGACAATCGCTGCACATATGTCGTTTGGAGGCGCAAGAAGTTATATTTGCTCTTTGCCAAACACCGATATATCGCCAAGATATTTGCGCTGGTGGTGCGCAATGACATCGCCGATAAGCTGTACTCTCTGAACGACAGAGCGCTGGACGCACACGGTTTCCGCTATGATCTGCGTTTACCCAGCTTCTGCCACACGCCTCAGGCAAAGTTAGAAAAATCACACAGCAGTTAAAACCACGCTATGACCCCGCTTTGGAATGTCCTCCCTCTTATCAGAGGAAATCTTAAAGAAATCAGGTGGAAGTCCATGATGGAAGTGTATTTCCTAAAGACTTGACCTTTGCACCTTTTATAATAATAATAATAATAATAATAATAATAATAATAATAATAATAATAATAATAGTCCTGATGTTGAATGTTTAGTACATATCTCATGCCTCAAATTCAAGTCTGATGCATCCTTACTCTATTATTTGCATAAAATAAAAAAGTCTAAATTTGCCATTATTATGTCTTAGTAACTTTGAGTATGTCTTTGAATGTTCTCAGCTGATAGTCTAGAAGACATTAAGCTAATGCTTTTGCAGATCTGAATACCCGAATAAATGAGATTTTGTAATCACCTTTTGCTGCTAGTGTCTTGATTACTTGTGGTCAGAAAACGCTTCCTGATAAATGCATCATTTCCGTTTTGTTAAGTCGCTGACCATGGTTCTGATTTTCATTTGTCGCACTTCAAACTGAACCCTGTTACACAATAACACATACTGAATTTCCTAACCGAATCTATCCGAACACCACACTCCTAGATAAGGGGTTCTTCAAGGTTTCTTCAGTGGGCCATTTGTATAAGTTCTTGGCTCAGAAAAAGTTCTAGTTTTCAGGCCTTTTCTATTGTAGTGTTCTAAACTGGAGCTCTCAGGTTTTCCAGAAGAATAAACTCTTAAGGGTTTTAAGTCTGACCTTATTTCTAAGAGTGTACGTGGTGACAATTTAGAGAAAAAGAATGCATTCGGGAAGTCATGAAAAACAAACAAACAAACAAATAATAACAACACAATGCAAAAATTGTGCATCTATAGGGTACTATTTTCCCCATTCCGTTCAGATGCAATATATACGCAAAGGTTTGTGGACACCTGACCATCCCATATGTGGGAAGCACATAGTTTTGTTTTATAGGATGTCGTTGTATGCTGTAGCATTACAGTTTTTTTTTTACAGCTCTTGTTACTGAATGAGCAAATCCCCACAGCCACACTCCAAACTCTAGTGGAAAGCCTTCCCACGAAGAGTGGAGGTTATTATAACAGCAAATGGGGGGCTAAATTTAGAATGGGATTTTTATGAGTGCTATGGTCAGGTGTCCAAAAACATGTGGCCATACAGTGTAACATAATCAGGAGTCTAATCCTTTTGTCAAAATGCCGACATGAAGTGTATAGTTCGCTTTTGATGAGCGCCTTCTAGCGGTTTAGTTGTTTGGTGTAAGTGCGCGTGCACGAGGCGCGGCGCTGTTTGTCAGTGTGTGAGCTTCTTGCCCATTTTAGTCGATGGCTGTCAGCAGGCTGGAATGTGCGACTCGCACTGTGCAGCCCCCTGCTCTCCTGCACTAACACACTCACACAGCGCCTTCTGTCCTATTTCAACCACCAGAGAATTATTAATATACTTTCTTTCAACTGAGTACGAAGACGGTAAGTGTTTATAAGCTTTGTACTGCATTTTGTACTTCTTGTTTTGTTTTTGCATTATGATCTAGAAGATAATAAAGAAACAACAGGCTGTTGACCAGGTGGAATCTGTCGTTTTCCCCTTCACAGACTCGTTTGTGTTCATCTTAAAATTCTGCGTAGTGTTCTTGTTTCTTTGTTGATTTACCTATCGCCTGTGCTTTGTCCCAGTGTAATTGTGTTTTAATGGTTTTAGGATTGCCTGAACATGTATTCAGATTGAATATAGTAGAAAAACACAAGCTCACTGACGTTTGTCTAATTTAAAAGAAGCTTTTTAAAATAACGTCGGTCTATTTGCTGGTTTATACTAGGCACGTTGGTCTGTGTTGTGTGAGCTTGAACAATTTAGCAATTGAGCCACTACTAAAATGCTCTTTATGGTAAAATGAAAGCCCTGAATGTCTATACATATACATTTTATGGTGTGGAGTTTTATGGTATATTTTTCACATGTGGTTCTAAAACAGTGCCATTTTCCCACTAAATTCCACTCCAGCTTATTGCAGTTCAGAATGTCCGTCATGCCAGATTTAGCCAGTTATGGTAACTCGGAGATGGCAGAAAATGTTACATCCTGTCAGGAGTGGGAGAAAGCTCATCATCTACTATTCCATCTGGGCAACCTGAGTTTAGTTGTGGGCCTGCTCATTCCCACCACTGTGGGCCTGCACATGATCTTCCTCAGACTTCTACTGATGACAGGTCAGTTTGAGCGCACTCTGCTGGCCACTACATACACCCACCTCGCATGGTTATTTCCTTGCTGCAGTCTCACAGATGTAGCTGGTGCAGACTACATTTGTTGTGTACAAAGTTATTTTCTCCCTCATTGATTTCTCCCTTAACAAATTACATGTTTATAGAAAGAAATAAGGTTGCCAGTGTTTTATTAAATGGATAGATGTATTATATTTTAGATAGATATAGACATACTTATATTATTTCTCTCCAAGGGGATATTTGGGCACTATAATAGTCAAAGAACACAGGGCATTAAATACACATAATAAATACAACTATTACACATGTGCACACACAGTGCAAAGACATTAGTGCACAAACATTCACATTCTAGTTTGTAAATTATGTGTTCAGGGTTTAGGGTTCTAGCAGGAACATTCACAATTGTAAACATGCTGAAATTTAAGAAAAATAATTTTCATTACAAGAGTAGTGGGAATTTGTCCCATGGTGCATTCAGAAAAACAGATGACTGAAGCATATGCTGGGAGGAAGTAATTTTGAAATATTTTTTTGAGCAATGTACAGATATACAAGACACACTGCAGATTACTATTAAATTGTTCAAACCTTTTAGTGCTGTCAATTAAATGATTGGCCATTAAATTATAGCTAGATTACTCGGAATGCAAAGTTGTAAACAAGGCTTTTCTTTCTGTTTGAAGTGTAATTTAAATTAGTTTGAATCTGAAACTTGCTGTGGATTTTCCATTGTTGCCCAAATGCTCCACTGTCTGCAAACCTGCGCTGCTAATTAAATCCTATATGTGTTTAAAATATATTCGTGCAAATCTACAGATTGTTTGCCTGATGTGACTGTGACTTTTTTTTGCAGGTTGTTGCTTGTTTATAACCTGGGCTGCTCTGTACAGGTGCACACTAGATGTGATGGTTTGGAATGCCGTCTTTCTCCTAGTCAACTTCATGCATTTATTCTACTTGTTGTACAAACGCAGACCTGTGAGTACTGACTGCTGATGTACATTCTTTGATAAAAAATGTATTTGGCTCTGTATGTTTACTGTACCATTTTACAGTACATTCCCATACAAAGCTGTAGATGAAAGAATCCAAATCAAAGGTCTTTTTTATTTATGTCATCTCCCAGTCCATCCTGACTGGATTTGCACTGCCCCACTAGTTTATTAACTGCTGACCCCACATCATCAGTTAATTCATCTGAGTTTTATACTGTAGGTGTATATACAGACACATTTATCTGCTAGCTTTTACTGTGATATGTCTTGTCTATTTAAGTTCTAAGCATTTGACCATAATGTCTGCAATTTTCTCCCATCCTTTGCCTCAATATGTCATAACAATTTATCATATTGTGTACATATCAAGTAGGTTGTTACGGCCCAGTCTAGGTTAGGCCGCACAGAGTAACCAGCTCGGGATTCAATTGGATTGATCTTTAAATAAGGGAAGCCAAGAATAACAACACAAACAAGGTTGTGTGAAAAAGGTTGTGGTATATTGTAACAGACAATTATATACATATAACTGTACAAATTAACCAAACAGGCGTAACTTCAGGGTGGGCCAAGGCCAAAACAATAAACAAAAGAATTCTATTATTACTTAGCTAGCTTACCTAAAAGGAAAAGAAAGAAAATACAAGGATACTTCCCTAACTACCTAAACAAAAAAACAGAGACAAAAGGACCCTCTCCCAAAAGAAATGGCAGCCACACCCCTACTGCCGGTGAACTAAGTGAACATATATACAATAGTGAAGAGAATACACATGAACAAATACAGGGACAACCAAACTCAAAGTCCAAAAACCAGGCAAAAGTCAAATGCCAGAACAGCAGTCAGAAAATAGCATACAAGCAGCACAACCAAAGGCAATCTCTAAACACCTACACATGTAACCACCTCCAACATCCCACACCATTCTCACTCTGTCTTACTCTTTAAATATGGCCACCATCCAGTTAGCTCATCCTGGGAGGCGGGAGCAAGGCAGGCTAGGGCAGGCTGGAAAGTCTGGGAGGGAGTTCGGACCTGCACACAAAATATGTCACAGCACACAAAAACTTCCCATCCCAAGATAGCGGGTTGTAACAAGGTCAAGGACATTAGTGTGTTGAAAATATGTGTTTAGGCAAATCTACTATGCAGAACAACTATCATACTGTAAATTGTAATAAGCTCGAATGACTTCATTGGCTTTTTGTTGGATCTCAGTGGAATAAAAATTATTTTCTGGTTTGATGACAGATCTTAAAGGTGCTATCCACAAAAATAAAAGAGAGAAATGCTCAGGATTTAATAACTTTTAGAATTATTTTCACATTTTTCATATACCTAACATTATATATATATTCAGTAAATTTAGTTTTTTACTATATGACTATAATGATCAAAATCACATCCAGTGTAATCCATAAGAGAATGGGTTCCCTTTTGCATTTTGATTCTGGTTCCTCTCAGGGTTACTTCTTACTCCATCTCATGGATATGGATTTTTTTCCTCAAGGAATTACCACTGTTGCCTCTGGCTTGTTCATTATTTAGATCTACACCCCGATTTCTGTAAAACTACATGTAAATGCATGTATTCAATGCATTATGAATAATGTTTTGAGTTGCATAATGTCAACTTGCAGCACGAGACAAATTGTTTCCTGTTAAGAGCCTTATAACTGTGACCTTTAGCATAATTTCAGCAGTCTTGTGCTTTGCAATTAAATTTGGATTGGGATTAATTTTAGTGTGTAATTCAGCATTTATCTATGCTTATACTAATGCTTCAAAAAGCCACGGTGATGGATGTCTGTGATTGTTTAATTTGTTAGAAGAAAATCATCTGGACCCTTCCAAAATTGGAGGATTGACTTTTTTTTTTTTTGGTGATGCACCACACTGATGCTGCAGGGTCAACTGGAAAGTGAGGTTAATTTTTTTACTCTGGAAGTTTTATAAAACCAGGTCATGCCTCTGAGATGCCTGTGTCCATCACACCTCATTGCTCTCTCCCCCTCTATAAAGTTTTGTGGATACAAAACCTTTTTGCTTGTAATTTTTGAGGTGGTCATTTTTTATTCATTCCTAGATTAAGATCGACCGGGAGCTGAGATCAGTGTATAAGCGGATGTTTGAACCCCTGCATGTACGTGAAGCTTTGTTCCAGAGGCTGACTGGCCAGTTCTGCACCATCCAGACCCTTAAGAAAGGCCAGGTGTATGCTGCTGAGGATAAGACCTCAGTGGATGAGCGCCTCAGCATTCTCCTCAAGGGGAAGTACGTGGCTCAAGAGAATACTAGCACTGTGGGGAAACAACTGCTTAAAAAGTGAAATAGCTTGAATAAACCAATACTTTTTCTTTAAGAGATCGGTTTTATTACCTAGAACTGTGCAAGATAATCTTACCCTTCTGCAGATCATTTTTGTTTTGATAATTTATATCTTAAATTGTTTTTTTTTCTCTAGCAAGATAATTTAACTTGAGTAAAATGCCTATACAAATGATTTGCACTCAGCTGAATAATCGTATATGGAGAGGAAATATTGTCCTTCATTCCAACATTTAAGTTTCTAAGAGTCACATTTTTTTGCATTGATCGTGTTTGCTTTCTGTAACTTCCTCCGTATTTTTTCTGATTACTTTTGTCACCATATTTCATAAACAAGCCTGTGCTTTTATTACAGAATGAAGGTGTCATATCGTGGGCATTTTCTTCACAACATTTACACCAATGCCTTTATTGACTCTCCTGAGTTCAGATCAACACAGCTGAACAGGGGAGAAAAGTTCCAGGTAATGTCCTTAAAACTAAAAGTTGAATCTCTGTCCACATCTAAATTAGTACGGGTAAAAGCATAGCCTTCATCAGAGGGTGTACGGGGAACAGCTTGTCCTTATGCTGGCAGGATTGCTGAATTCAGAGCTATGGAATGATGTAACATTGATGAGTATTTACTTACTGACAGGTGACAATCACAGCTGAGGAAAATTGCAAATACCTGTGCTGGTCTAGAGAAAGGCTGACTTATTTTCTGGAGTCTGACTCATTTCTGAATGAGGTGTTCAGGTACCTTATTGGCAAGGACATTACTAACAAGCTGTACTCCCTGAATGACCCCACTCTTAGTGACAAGGTAAGATGACCATGAATGGTGATGATAATGATTATATGACTCTGACTCTGATATAATTATGATACCGTTGATGTGCATGGCATGGATGCACATCCTGACAGTGGTTATTACTATGATGTCACTATTTCTCAGGCAGTAAAGAAGATGGAGAGGCAGCCAAGTTTGTGCTCCCAGCTCTCTATGATGCAGATGAGAAACAGCATGGCCAGCACCAGTGACACAGATGACGTGCTTAATCAGATTCTGAGAGGCGGATCAGGTGGTTCATCAATCCAAGAGTCTTACCCTGCTAACACCACCACTTATGAGCTTTTTGCACTAATGCTAATCTTGCTACAGCTTTAACTTACTATATTTGTGCCTTATAATATGCCCAATTCACATCTGATATCATCATTTCTCTCAGTTTCTCATTTTCCTATTCAAATATGGAACACAATTTAATATCTATTTTCACTTATATAGCCTAATGATTTCCACCTCCAGCATGGTCCATTACCATCACCTGAATGTCTGGTGCTCTTCTCCTTCCACATGGGCTCATGTTATTATGTCAGTGTTTCTCTGATATTATTTCCTCCTGTCCCTCCTTTAGCTCTGACCTCAGATCGCACCTGATGGGGCTGTAAGACCTTTTATTTTCCTCTCACCATCATTTTCTTCCCCAATCCCCAAATCACCCAGTTATCAGCTCAAATGTAACCAAGTGACTTGATGCATTTCCCTGTAAATTCCTAACTGCCTCCCAGTGTACTGAAAGTGTGCCAGGTGTGTCAGTTTGGACCTCACCTCATTAACTTCATCCTGCATCACAAGTCACAAACCTATAACTCAACTTATTATGGACCCATTGCAACTAATGCTTAGCTTATGAAGAGTTTCACTACTGTTCTGTTGATGACTGCTTTAAAATAGTATTGTATCCAGTAATATAATATTTAAGACAACTAGATATCCCCCCCCAATTACATATGTGCTTGAAGCTCTGAATATTGAATGTTACATAATATGGGCAAAATATAATATTCTATCTTGATACATTGGTACGTACTGAATGTATACAAATAAACCAGCTTTTTTTTAAACCAAGATTCACACACACATTGTAAAAAATCTAAAAAAAAATTTGATGGCTAATTTTATATTCAATATTTATATTTTAAATTGTTGTGAAAAGCACAATATTATTAGTTTTTCATAAGTGTGATGCATACCTATAAAAACATCTATAAAATGTGCACACAATATATCACCATCCTGCATAAGTTACCTTAAATCACTACATGTAAGGACTGAATCTTACTCTTCAGGCCTTTTTTTTTTTAACTGATACATATGCAGTTTATTTGATATATAAATTAATTAATGCAACTGCATGTGATTGAAATGACAAAGTGACAAGGTTAAATATATATAAATATTTTAAATATATCCTAAAAATATAAACATTGTCAATGCATCTCATTTTTGACATTGGACATCCTATTTTCAGAAAAAAATCCACTTGGCAAGGCCACCACAACTATGAAACCAATTGAAGAAGCCATGGAAGATGATGTTTTTGAAGCATCAGCTAATGACTCCCAAAACAACCCAGAAGAGGTGTAGGATGATATAGCAGGTGATTTGCAGTCTCAACTGAATCTTTTACTGCAGCCTCAACTTGTTCGACCACTCTGTGAAGATGATGCAGACCGTTACGGATCAGAAATTACATCTGGGGCTAGGTTACTATCCTACACATTCTCTATGTAATATACATTATAGACAGCATGCCCAAGCAGAGATTCATTTCTTGAAAGCACAGCTGCATCTTATCTCAGGTTGTGCTTGCTCTGGAATGGCTTGACAAATTCATTGTGTTTCCACTGAGAGCAAGAGGCACATAAGTGTGTGTGTGTGTGTGTGTGTGTGTGTGTGTGTGTGTGTGTGTGTGTGTGTGTGTGTGTATATATATATATATATATATATATATATATATATATATATATATATATATATATATATATATATATATATAATGAATTTCATTCAATATGTATTTGAAATCAATATTTAGCTTATCACTTTGGTACATATATGATAGCAAATGTAAACACGGTGTTTAACTTTTTTTTCCCCCTGTTGCTTTCTTTTACATATGGATTGTACTTTAATTAAATGACAAATACACCCTGAAAGATGTGCATTTATAATTAACATGTGGTCACCATGGAGTTCATCAGTGGTGCAACAGAAAAGTGTTCACCATATCGTCAAGAGATTGTAAGTTCAAATCCAAATAGCCACAGCCATCTGTGGCCAGGAGCCAAAAGAGCAAACTTGTCCATGTGGTCTGGTTGGGAGGGATGGTATGCTTTCTCTCCCGTCAATAACAGTAATCACCAGCCAGTCATACTGTCTCCATGTAACCTCATGTACGGCAAACAGGACAGATTGCGCTTTCCTCCAAGAGAGCTGTTTACAACATGAGCAGTTGTTCAAAATGATGTTTGCTGGTTTCACATGTCTCAGAGGAAGCACATGTTACCCCTCCCCTTT
>NC_030416.2:20334067-20366567 GCF_001660625.3 Ictalurus punctatus | reverse complement strand
TGGTGTGGGCTCCTTGGGAGAGCTGGAGGCTTTGCTAAGGGTGGAGCTGTCCTGAGATGTGTATGAGGCTCTTTGAGGGCTTGGGCTTTGGACAGAGCTTGAGCTGGGTGGCTCTAAGCTGCATCTTCCCTGAGTGGCCGAGGGCGATTTATGAGGACAGTGTGCCACCATGTGGGAGGCACTCTGGCAGTAGTGGCACTTCTTGGGTTGAGGAGGGAGGCCACACTCTTTGGCATGATGGTCCAGACCACCACAATTGTAACAGCTGCTGGAAAAGACAAATTTTATCAGCAATCTTCTGACATAAACCTAATATGAATCTGTTTAGATTGGTCAAATTGTGTGTAAAATTCAAAAATGTACTTTATATGAAATTCTTAATAATTCTTTAAGAATTTCAGATTTCAAAAAAATGCAATTCACCATGTCTGTTTTAATATGTATCAAGATAATTCTTTATTCATTCATCTTCAGCAACCTCTTTAACCTGGCCAGGGTCGCAGTGGATACATATACTGGACACAATGTGGGAATCCACCCTGGATAGGACTGCAGTCCATCACACGCTAACATGCACACAAACAGATTCAAACACATTTACAATTAGGAGCAATTTTGCATAGGGAGGAAAACCAGAGAACTCCAGAGAGAAGAAATCCATGGAGACACAGGGAGACCATGCAAAACTCCACACAGACAGTAAACCAAGCTCAGGATTGAGCTGGGATCCACTGAGCTTTAATGCAGCACCACTACCAACAGTACTGCCATGTTTCCCTCAAGATAATATTTTTTGCTTAATAATAAATGTATCCTGTATAGCCTAGAAGTATGACATGTCCTGTAAGTCACAGGTTCACAACCATGCTCCTAAAGTACTCTACCCTGAACATTTTAGTGTTTTCCCTTCTCTAACCCACCACATTCAATTAATGAGTTAATGAACAATCCTTCCTGAGTTACAGTGGCTGTGTTAGAGCAGGGGAAACACTAAAATGTGCAGGACATGGGGTACTCCAGGATGTGTGCTGGGAACATGTGCTGTAAGTAACTGCAAAGAAATGCCTATTTACCAGACCTAACTGCATCTAGGATCTCAACAATATTATACTGATGGTTACAGCTGACAATACTTCTGTACAACTCACTTTGTAACAGTCTCTAGTCCAGGTAGATCAAAGAGCGCACCAAAGAGCCAATTTGTCTTTCAGCACAACACACATTTTAGTCTGATGTTCTTAGCATTGTGTCCTCAATTTCACAAACCTCCACTGTTCAAGCTCTGCTATTGTATTCATGCCAAGTATGACTTTGTTTTTCTTGTTACTACATTTAAAAGCTGATACTTAATGGATTTGCCTGCTCTTTTTTAAACAAAACAAACTTGTTCATGTCAGACATACAGCTTGAAGTGGGCCCTGCATGGCGAACAGGTAGGTTGAATGGCTGTGGAATTTGGGATATCACTGCTTTTCCTTGCTCCCTTTTCAGCTCCAACCACTTTCACAAAATGTTTAAGGGTGTAGATTTTGACTCATTAGTATCCATTGCCCATTATTTTCACAGTACCTTTTAAAGGTATTCATCATGAAAAGCTGCACAGATGACCACCTCAGATATGATTGTTTTAGAATCCACTGAGAGAAATATTAATAAATAAATCTCTAGAAGAATGTTGTAGCAATACCAAGATTAGTTAGTAGTTTTATATTTATATCAATGTCCTAAAGGTGAGCTCTTGCATAGGATGTAGTGTGCAGGACATTCATATTACAATAATTTCCAAATGAATGTGTTCAACACAGCACACTTTAAATGTAAACAAAAATGTTATATAATCCATACATAGCCTTGTCAAGAGTAGTTGGAGGGCATGTTATAAGCATTTAGAGGTATGTTTAGATATCGGTACAATGTAAAGTAATACATTATAAAGTTTCTGTCTCTTAAATCACTAAACTGCCACTGTAGTACATTACTGAACAACAAGGATTTACCTCACAGAATGTGGCACCTTTTGTATTAGGAATTCTTTTTAAATTAATACCATATGACACAGCACAGTCAGGAATCTTGAAATAATCGAGAGATTACAATTATTAGCAGAAAAGCAAACTGTTCATGAGCATGATGACCAAAATCTTAAATAATCTCTGACGTCTACAGAAATGTATGATATTGGAGTCATCATAATAGAGGATTAGGGGGTCGTTGATCACTCTTCTACGATTCAAACAATCAAAACCTTGCTTGTTTTTTTTGAGTTCTTATAAGCATGTCACAATTTCTTTCTACTGTGCTGTTAAGAGTCAAAATTATGCTTTACAAGGCTTTCCCCAAACCCAAGCAGAAATAGCAGCAATTTAGCAGGGGGAAAAAGCACCTGCACACAAATGTGATATAACCATGGCAACATGCACAGACTCACAGAGCAGCCTCTCTCTTGAAGAATGGAATCGAATGGAATATCCATGATCACACCTCAAAATACAACACTGTAATGACAAGACCTTCTTCCAACACAACAGATATGAAAGATAGACTATACCACTTATTTAAATATTTTAACTGACACAGGCTAGTCCTCATGATCCAATCCATATCAATCTATCTTTAGATAATTCCCTTCACCATGGCTTCAGGAAGAATACTGTACTTTGCAGGAAGTGCTATGGAACACTGCTATTCACTCACTCACTCACCGGTCTCCCTTTGGCTTTCGTTTTTGCTGCATGCTTTTCCCTTTGGGTCTTTTTTCGCTGCCGATGCAGTACACTCCTCCAGGCCCAGTCACCTTCACACACTCCAGGCCCTTGGAGGACTTCTTGAAGGTGAACTCAACCTCCTCACCTTCCTTCAGACTCCGAAACCCCTCCATGTGCAGCTTACTCTGAGACAGCAGAAATGAACATCAAAACGTGTACACTTACAGAAAGACAACCAGAAAATTTCACACCATCTGATGAAATATAAATGTTTATAATGAATAAAATATTTTGTTGGTGGAAGATAATAAAAATAGTAAATAAAAAATAAAATACTAAAATACATACATATACACATACAATTAGGCTCTCAAGAACATCATGCTGTGTATGGGTAGACATCCATGGATATATATACATAGCATATAGCCATGACAACAGATACAGGAAACAGTACCAAATAATAAGAGACACATCTGGTATACCCTACTGAATATTTAATATACTTATAATGTCAATTTACTGGCCTTCAGCAAAATTAGTTCTGAGAAGGAATAATTAATAAATGCAGCTAAACTGGAGCATAAACATTAACTTTATATTAACTAATTATATTAATGTTAAAAAAAAAACTACTTGTATGTTAAACATAATCACAGTATAACATTCATGGAGAGATTGTTTATGACATATGACTGATCAAGTGTGTGATTAAATTGATTAGGTTGATTTAAGTTCATTTACATTATTTATATTACTTAAATCATCTTACTGCAATCAATTTAAACAGGTCTGTATTTTAACAATAAATTGAGAATTTAAAAAAATCTTAATGAAGATCCATAATTTAATTGGTTCTTCCTGACTGACAAATCTGTATTCATGAATTTATACAAAAAATTATTACTACAAAAATGTGAAATATAGTGATTCTATGTGGTTTAAGATGCAGAGTAATTTGTATTATGTGATGAATAATGTAATCACTATAACATACCCTATAATACACTTACTGAATAACAGCTTATGAACAAGTTACCAAATAATATATTTCTAAAATAATCTTCACATTTAGCTACATTAACAATTTATCTATACATTGTTTTAGTACTTTTAAATCCATTTCAAAGCAACTTTTGTTAGTGTCTATGTCTGAAGTTTATTTTATGGTATGTTTCCAGAAGAAAATACATGTCTGAACTTATTTTATTTAAATCATAATGAAACATGCAACATGCAATCTATATAGCATTATTATTTCAGCTTTAATACTATTATCAAATTAATATAAACATAATAATTGTGTAAATGTTTTATTATCAAATATTTTGCTAAAATGTTTTTTAAAAATCTAATTCTTATAATTACTTAATGTATTAATTATTACCTATGATAAACTAATAACTATAACATTGAATCATATTTTAGAATATATCATAATTATTTTTAAAATATTCTTTAGAAAATCATCATTTGTAATAAGATAAAAGTGTAAAGAAAAATATATTTGTATATTATTTTAGCTATTATTTGTATACTTTTATATTATATATTAATACAAAGAAAAATCATTAGTGCACAGCAAAAGAATTTCAAACAGAGTTAAAATTCTGCATGATAAAGAACATAAGAGAGCATAATCTATAAATACATGCCTGCTTGCAGCCATCTTGGCTGTTTGAATTACAGGATGGTTAAGTAAAGAAAAGAGGGAGGTTTAAAAGAGGTACTAGCCATACCCAATACATGAATGAGATGAGTGCTAAAACCCTTAGAAGCGCATAACCACATTGCCTATTTAACTGAACAACTGAAAAAATTATGAAATACAACACATAGCAATAAAATTCTAGTTGCCATATGAAAAAGGTGTCCCAAGTGTAAATATAAATAAATAAGGAGAAATATGGCTTAAAGAATAAATGCAAAAACATCCTGCTTGTTGTCTTTACAAACTGATTTTAAATGGTATTCTACCGCAATATTTCTGGAACAGAGGAAAATAATGACAACAAGAGATTACAAACTGTTTCTGGCAACCATGAGAGGCCACTCACTCAGAGGCATTTCTGCTCCTCCCAGTAGAGATCAAGCATGTATGGACGACTCACAAGAGGAAGTCACGTGAACAGAAGCTACCTTTTTTCATCCTTTCTTCTTTTTTTTTGAAGGAACAGAGAGAAAAAAAAGCCCACGAGTAAGAGAAACAAAGCCTGGTATTAGCTGAGAAGGGTGGGGCCTACATGCCAAATGGGCTGTTGGTTAATCTTACCAGGGGCCCACACAGTCTTTTCAACACACTAATAAAATCTAACCATCTCTGTACAACACAAACATGTGAACAATTTGTACCATCACCCAGCTAAATCCCTTACTGAACTGAAGAGAAAGTAATTCTGTTGAAGCTTAAAATAATTTTTCAGGGTTTTTTTTTTCTTACTTGTTTTCCCCTTCTGAGTTTCACCTCAGAGAAAACGCATTTAAAGAAACCCTTCCCCCACATTCATATACCAAGGTTGAGCACAATAAGCAGACATGTTTCAGTGGTGCCTAGTCATTGTTTTTCTGGTTAAAGACAAGACAGTACAGTGAATGTTTCTACCATTAAACAACATGAAGATTAAATTTTCACCATCTCAAGTATGGGTGGAATTCCAAACACAGTAAAGAGATCAAGCAAAGCTACAGAACACACAAAACCTTCACAACAATATGGCTGCAAATGTGAAAACTGAAAAAACATTATTGATTTTCCTAAGCTGTTCAAATATAAGCTAATACCAAACTATCAGCTGAAATAAAGGTTACAGTCACATAAAGTAAGAGCAGAACAATGATGGAGGAATATGTCAAGATGTAAAATTAGATATTTGCAAATCAGGAGTCAAATGCTGTAGCTATCAAGGTGATAAGAGAAAAACCCTAGTGCTTAGTCACCACCACAGAACTAAACTAGACAAGGATGTGTTTTTCATTTCAAAATTTGATTCTCCGGTGTTACCGGAAAAAACAAACCACCCAATGCAACTAGGCCTTTCACAATATTTATTACAATACTATAGTATAACCTTTACACATTTAGTATGGAAGTGTAGCACAAGAATGAAAGATTTATTGTACTTTATTGTAAGGTTGCCCATCTATACTAACCAAATAATCTATACTAATATAACTAATATTATAATATAATACTATACTAATATACTAACATAATAAATCTATAAAGATTATACTATAGTATCATACGCTATACTAGTACAGTAAGAATCTTTACAGATTTTACTATAGCATAACATTTGCACATTTACTATGCTATTATAACAATATTGACTGATTATGCTATATATTAGCCTAATAAAAACCTGTAATGTTTATACTATAGTATCTTATTGTATACTACTATAGCAATAACCTTTACAGATTTATTCTAGTATAGTATAACCTTCACTGATTTTATTATGCTAGTGTAGCATAATCTTTATAAGCATATTATTATGTTGGTATAGTATAATCTTTACAGATTTTACTTGCCTAATATAGCATAATCTTCACAGATTTATGAATGGTGTAATCATTTCAGATTAATTATGCTATTATAGTATAGTCTTCACAGATTTACTATGGTACTATAGTGTAATATTTACAAATTACTTTAAATTGTAGGATTGTTTGAATGTTTAACAAGAAGGCTACAACTGTTCAACAGTGAAAAACTTTAAAGACAAAAAGACTCACTATCCAAACTCAAATGCAAGTCAACATGCAGTAGTTAGTTTTACTCCAATGTTTAACACAATTTAGTTTTTTTTAGCGGTGTCTGTTGTGATTTGGAGTATAAATTAGAATGTCATACCTTGGCTGTATGTGTAAAGGCTGTAATCATGACCAAGTGTTGGGTGTGGAGGTAATATGGACATAAGTATGATACTTATAAGATGGTGTTGGAACCCTGTTCAAAGAAGCAGCTCAAACACTTAAGACAAAACAATACTACAAATTGTTTCATCACATACTGTTTTAATAACAATCAGAAGGTAATAATTAAAAGTCTGTATTTAAGGACAGAGGTGAGTAAATGTTATGATTATGAATTACGAGTGAAAGACAAATGTTTGCTATCTTTAATAATACGCCTACTGTTAAATGACTTTGGAAACCATTCAAATACCTTCAGCCTATACATCTCACCTATGGTGAATACTGTGAAATCTGAATGAAGTGAAAGTTGAATGAAAACCCATGAGGTATAACGCTGCCATTAAACGCCCTTTTCAGGTTAAGGTTCAGCTTTAGGTTGTCAGAAAGCATGGCGTTTTCTGGTTTAAACCGACGTGGTGTTTGGTACTTAAACGTTTGTAATCGCTGTGAAAAGATGGGCTAAATGGGCTTGTAAATACAAAAAAAAACAAAAACCAATGAGTAAACAATGAGGCCTACGCTAACATGCGCCTGATCCTGTGACCCCGTAGTAATCTTTTGCTGGCAAAACGAAAGGCATGGAGGTGTGAGGCAATGTGAGTGTAAATGTGGCTTTCTCTGAAAGAAGGCCTTCTCCGTGGAGGAGTTAAACTGGAGTAGGCCTAGGGCACAGAACCACGAGCATTATCTACTCCCTCAAGTTCACATTTATATTATTCGGTGTAAGGTGGACTTACTTGGTGAACAAATACGTCCAATGGAGGATCAATAGGAGTTCCTCCGCGATTTGTCATCGATATGAATCCAAATCCCATTCGTACATTAAACCATTTACAGTGGCCTGTGCCGTACATGGGCGAGGAGCCAGTGCCTTCCAGCGACTCGGGACGAAGGCTCCCTCCACCATTCCCCACTCCTCCTGTCAGGGTAAACAAGACACAAGGTTAGCCTGGGCTACATCATCAGGAAGCCTAATATATCGTGATATATGAGGATTACGAGAATGTGTTTTGCTTGGTCGTTTTGTCACTATTTTGGCTGTTAATTTCAGTGTATGTACTTTGGTACTGGTTAGGATCGGTAAGCCCGAGGTGCATATGGAGTATAAACCAACATTAGGCTTACTACTGTAATACACATTAACAAAACAGGTGTACTTCCGTCCTAAATGCCGATCTAAACTGCTGTACACAGACACACAGAGTCTGCATATTTATTTACCAAGGGAATAAACACAAGCTGTAAGTTTAAAAACACATCACACTAGTGAACTAGCCACAGCACAAGTGAGAGAGAGAGAGAGAGAGAGAGAGAGAGAGCGCAGCGGCGCGGACGCGCTGTGCAGCACAGGCTACGTTGCTACAACCATAGGATACCTTCGGCCATGTTTCCTTTGGCTCCCGTGCTCCAAACTTCGGAGAGTGTAAATCCTTCTGCCAAAATATTTGGTCCTCGTCATAAATGTAACACAATGCTTTACACAAACCATAATGTAGCCTGCATGATCTAGCGTGCCCTACAACAGACAGACGTTTTTCTCTTTTGCCTTTAGTGCACTCCCACTTTTGCTCCTTCTCGATAGCCCCGCCCACTTCAGTTCACAAGCTCCTGTACGCCAATTACAGACGCCTGATTCTCTTCGAATTCAGGTTTAGGGGCGGGGCCTAGCGAGACTCGGCAGCCAATCGTCGTTGAGTGCACACATTCCCGGAGAATCCATAGTGAAGAAAACATTTATGTTTCTGCGTTTTCGCTGCACGTGAAATGGTTTTCTCGGAACGAACTTGATTTCACAACAAAACCTAGGTGATTGTTAGTCTTATTAAAATATCTTGTAGGATTATTTACGGTTTAAAGAGCACAGAAAAGTAAGGACCATAACTTAGATTTATTTATTTTTTATATCTAGGCTATATGCATTTCATTATTGTTCTAAAACCATACTTTACTGGAAACCTGCTTAGTTAAAAGGTGTATTATATTGGATTATAATTGTACATTGTCGCTGGTATCGGTTTGAATCTTAAGATATTTCCAAATCCTAACTGTGGACCGTTTCTTTAAATGTGTTGTTAAGACAGGCTATACCTAACTGACACTGAGTTAATGATAACAGACTAATGCACGTTACCCATAAGAACCTTCAGTAGATAACAGTAACAGAGCGAACTAAACAAATACCTGCTACAGTAGTCTCGGATCAACAACACGTTAGCTGATCCCACATTAACACCACCACCAAAGTAACAAACACTCAACACACAGTCTAAGGAAACATGACCTACTGGTTATTTTATATGTCGTTAAATATAATATCAGTTTTCTAAGGGCGAATTATCATTTATGTTATGCTTGATTTATTACACTTTAATTTATATATGATATATGCCTATGATATTTTTCGTATCAAAATGGAATCATTGCCAAATCTAAAAATTTGATTTTTATTTAAAATAAATAAATATTCATATAAACAATTAGGTCTGTAGAATAAAGTGGCCCACATTATTCAGCACAAAGAAACTGCCTAAATTAAGTACAGACAATGACCATCATTAGACTAATAAAAGAGGGGATGTCCTATAACATATACAATGTTAAGCTTTCTGACTTAAGTAAAATGTATTGCATGGCTACTCCTTGAAGGGTAAAGCACGGTTTCCTTTGTTATCGGAAACGTACTGACTTATAGTGTGTGTGTTCTCCGATGCGGATGCTAAAACACACGGTGGGGGTTGGAAAGCTCTGCATAGAGTAAATGTTTCTCTCTCTCTCTCTCTCTCTCTCTCTCTCTCTCTCTCTCTCTCTCTCTCGCGCGCGCGCGCGCTCCCTCTGTCTCTCTCTTTCTCTCTCGCTCTCTCTTTCAGTTTAAAAAAATCTGAATTTTAACACATTTTGCGACAAAGTGTTTTCAAATACATTTTTATTAAGTGTCCTTTAAAAAAATAATAATAAAGCTTGTATATATTAATAGATAGATTACCCTCGTTTTATTTCGGGTAGCCAAAGTTTAATCTCGTTTAATCAAAGACTGATACATTCACACATAGGATTTACAGATCCAGTGGCTGTAATGGTATAACTAAATCTATTATATAAAATATGTATAAATGTATAAACCAATAGGCTTCAGATTTGTTGCCTTAAAAAGCAGAATCAGAGGCTTGTACTGAAAACGAGGACATATTTCGTTTTGCAAGATTTCTGCAATGCATTTTATCTTGAATAAAAGACCTACATAAAGCACCTAAGTCAGATGGTCTAGGTTAATAGAAATAGGCTGTACAACTACACACAAAAGATACGATCTATCTACACTCAAAATGTTAAATCTACAGCCCTTCAGTTTATGAAAACTCTTAAACCTTTAACCCTACAACACTTTCCTTAATCAGACAAAGTTTCAAGTAGAACCGTTTTAGTAAGCTAAAGATCTCTTACATAACTCTTACAGTGTTCTTTTCATAGGGTATACTCTCAGTACACAAAAAAATAGCTCAGGAAATGTATAGATCAGTTTTCATTCAAGAATTACTTTTGACATGGCTGGCGATGTCATGGGGGGGGGGGGGGGGGGGGGGTTATACGCCTTTGCAGATTTTTTACACCATTTTATTGTAATATAAATTAGGTCATTAATCATGTGGAGCGCCCCCTCCTTACTGGCTCTGGGAACTGCATACACTGGGGATTGGAAAGGGTTAAATTTCGCAAACAGCAAGCATTTTCAGACTTTTCCTCAGTCAAATTTTACAGGAAAACAGAGGCATTAAAGATTAGTAAATGGGTCCGTGTGTGTCTCCATAAAGACACTATCTGCGGGATTGGAATGTAAATGTAGTTTGAGTGTGAGCCGATGAATAAACCCACAGTTTATTACACTGGGTCACAGAAGAAGATGTGCCTATAGGCCTACCCCTTGTCATTTATTTCCCAAATACCCATACTACTACTACTACTACTACTACTGCTGCTGCTGCTGCTGCTGCTGCTGCTACTACTACTACTACTACTACTACTACTACTACTACTGCTACTACTACTGCTACTGCTGCCACTGCTACTACTACTACTGCCACTACTACTACTGCTGCAACTACTGCTGCTACTACTACGATTACTACTACTACTGCTACTACTACTACTACTACTACTACTACTACTACTACTGCTGCTGCTGCTGCTGCTGCTACTACTACTACTACTACTACTACTACTGCTACTGCTGCCGCTGCTACTACTACTACTGCCACTACTACTACTGCTGCAACTACTGCTGCTACTACTATGATTACTACTACTACTGATACTACTACTACTGCTGCTACTACTATGACTGCTACTACTACTACTACTGCTGCTACTGCTACTACTACTACTACTACTGCTGCTACTACTACTACTACTACTACTACTACTACTGCTACTGCTGCTACTACTACTACTACTACTACTACTACTACTACTACTACTGCTGCTGCTGCTACTACTACTGCTACTACTACTACTACTACATTTTACGGAAGCTGTAAGGAAATTGCAGGTTTGAAAATAAACACGCACATGCACAATTATTTCAGTAATATCACAGGTTAGATATTGCGTGCAAGGTTCTTCTGGTGATTCTTGCCAGTAATTCAAGTAATCCCTGTATTTTATAGCGCTGCAGTAGTGATGCTCACAAATTGACAAATTTGACAATTTTTCTGCCAGGTAAATGCTACTTTTGTGCGTGACCAATGCCACTTAACTAATGTTACTTAACTCTTGCAGTGAAATTGCTTGATAGACGTAACATAACTTAATAAGGGGGTGTGGGCAGCATCGAACAGGAAGTTGACCCCAAAAATGTTGCGGTCGAAAAAATGACGTAAGCGATGGCTTGCTTTTTAAAATGTAATTATTTACATTTATTGTTACTAAGGCTATAAAGTTGTCATGACTAATAGGCTATATGATACATATATTTAATATGCATATATGCAGACCTATCATAAAATAGGTATACAATTTGGTTCAAATAATGTACACATTGCTCATTTTCAGGATGTCCCAAATTGGGACTGCATGGTTCAGATTAATTGGGTCAGTCTTAAAATACAGTAAGTGGAGAGAGGAAAGTAAAGGCGTATAATGGATACAACAATAGATGCATGAAACACTCTACAGTTATGGCTAAATATTCATCATATGCATTTTATACACATTAAATTGTGTTTTTATGAAATATCTTTAGAAACAGGGGAATACTGGGAAATATTGAACGGTAGGTAGGCCTACTGCTTAATACACAAAGATTCTTACTTAGTGTACTGTGTTCATGTAATTTTAGTGACTGACATTGATCTTTATTTATTTTTTAAAAATATGTTATGTTGAAATAAATCAACATGCATCTTACCTTTTATGTATTATTATTATTGTGGGTTTCTACTGTGATATTTAGCTAATCTGTTCATAAGTATTTTAGAAAATACTTTTTTTGGAAAGGTTTTAAAAAATGTTAAATATTGAAGAATTTCTAAACCTTGTAACTGTTGTTATTACTATAAGAAATGAATTGCAGAATGTCACTTAGGTCAACATTTTAATATGTATGTAATTTTACTTAGTGGTCTATGTTCATAAAAATATTAAAATATGTTGATTGTGAATTTGGAGTTTTTCGATATATTTTTTTTAAGTGGTGGAAGTTCAAAAACTGTCCCAATATGTCTGAATTCACCCTTTTTTTGTACCCATCTGAGTTATTTAGGTACTCACCCCAAAATGAAAGAAATAAGTAATTAAGGTTGCAGTAAACAAATATAGCTGCTAAAAGATCTAAAGATGGACATGAGAATGCAGTAAATATTTAATGTAGAAATGCTTGAAAAATACTTGATTATTTTCATTTCAAACTTAATTACTATGCTTATGAACACTTTTACTCTTACTTGATTACATTTGAAAGAACACCCCCCCCCTCCATCTTTACATTTTTATTTAGATATTCAAAGTACTAAGTTCCAAATAGTCTCTTCTTCTCTCATCCAGCTAATGACTGTACACTGAATTTCACTTGAATTGACATATGTGCATTTGATTTCAATTTCAGTCTGGCATCCAGTGTAATTCACCAGTGTAAAAAGAATAATGTAAATAAATCATCTGCACGGTCCTTCTCATGCTACACAATGTAGTAAGCACTAGATCTATCTGTGTTAATCTAAAGATTGATAAGCCACCAGACTGTGGTTTTGAACTTGAGGAGGAGAAATCATTACTCTACATCATTAAAATGTTTAAATATGCTGGTATATGCATATAAGACTTGTATAAGATGAGGTATCTCCTTTGCCTCCCTTGAAGGCTTCTAATTTGAAAAAACAAAACAAAACATTGATTGCAGTAGCTAACATAATGACTGGGAAGCAAGTCAAATTCTATTTAATGGTAAATTTAGGTTATTTATAGGATTTTTACTTCTGATTAATAATTTAGTGTCACTCATGCATATTGTACATGACCATTTCATAAATGACAGCACGTTGAGTTAGTAACCAGCAAACTTACAGAGATGGAATGTTTTCAGGCAAAATAGCACAATTGTTTTAAAAAGTCATCTTTGACCAGATTTAATTTTGTTACAGTTGAAATAATAAATTTTACTTTTCACATGAAAACATGACTAACTAATTTTATTTGTTGAAGCATTTACTTTTAACTTTTCAATACTTGAGTACACTTTAAACTAGCTTTTGAATTTTTTCACTTACAGTACATTTTTGCCTGGCTGCTTCCATGTTTAACTAAGTAATACTTTGACACATTATCTATACTTTTATTTCTAATTTCTCAGTAATTTTTCCACCCCTCATAGTGTTGCACGAGCACTTCAGCATCTCCATTGTGCTCAGATGTTAATCAACATTACATTTTCTTTTCTTTTTCTTTCTTTCTTTCTTTCTTTCTTTCTTTCTTTCTTTCTTTCTTTCTTTATTTTATTTTAACCTACTATATCATACTATATCTGGAAGTCCAATCCCACCCACACAAGATAAAAAAACAAACACCTGTTCTTGTGACTTAGGTCCCACAGGGTCCCAGACCTGATACACACCTCTAGACTAGCTGAAGGCATTTTCTGATAATAGGATGGACTATCATTTACCTTTTACATTTCCAGCATTTTATCATTCACTTTGTTTTAAAATCACAAATATAGTCAGGGTCATAATAAAAAATCTGAAAGAGAAGAATATTTGCCTGGAATTGGACACATAATCATCGTTGATTGTCAAGTTTCAAAATCAGTTACTAAATACCTTCAACAAGATTGTTTACAAGGGATGTATGAAAGAAGCACTTCTCTGAGATCCTATGGAACACAGTGCCTCAACTTCTTGAAGCATCAATTGAACTATAGTTGTCAGTGTGTGCTGTGTTCAACCAAAATCAAAATCAAAATTTTTGTCCATGCACACCATGGACATAATGCCATGGTTTGATAGAACATGAGAACTGCATACAACTAAAAACACCTGATGTTCACTGTAAAATATGGTGGAGATCACTGATGCCTTGGTACTATTTTGAGACTAGTAGTCCACTGGTATGGATTTGAAAAATGTTTTTTCCCCAATATATTTTGAAAAGCTGTGGTCTGAATTGACGAGAGCAGTCCAAAAAGAGTTCAGAATGCATATGTAAGAATGCTGACACGTACTAGACTGAAGAATCATATCACCCCAGCACTTAAATCACTTCACTGGCTACCTGTGTCTTACAGAATTGATTTTAAAATCCTGTTATTAATTTTTAAATGTCTTCATAGTGGTGCTCCTACACACCTTTGTAATATGATCACTAAATACACTTCTGCTAGATCACTTAGGTCATCCAACTGCAACCTACTGGTTGTACCCAATACATAAGCTGAAAAGCAGGGAGTGTGCCTTTTGTCACTGTGGGCCTAAACTGTGGAACTCTCTCCCAGACAACCTACGTGCAGTTTATTCAATTAGCATTTAAAAAAAAATATCTCAAAGCGCATTTGTTCACTGGGGCCTTTCCTCAAACCAATAAATTTCCATACTTGAATTTATTTGTATCCTTTTATTTTATTATTTTATTTGCTGTCTTTAATTTAATTTATTTAATTTTAATTATTATTAATGATTTTATTTTCTTGTATGTACTGTCACTGGCATGTATGTATGTGTCTTCTGTAAAACACTTTGTAAACATTGTTTTAAAAGGTGCTATATAAATAAACCTTTACACTTACTTACTTACACGTGCTAAATATTTATATATAATGAAAGGCTAAGAGTACTAATGTACTAATAAAAAATAAAAAAAAGGCAGAAAAATGTAAGAAAAATAGTAAAAATGGAACATTTTAAAACTTCATCTTTACATTGTATCACTTTATAAAATATGGTGGGAAAATGGGAGATCATGTTTATACATGAGATTTGTTAAGCAAAATTAATTACAATTGATTAATAAAAAAAAATTAAGCATATGATATTTCATTTTGAAAGGCCATGGTACTATTTATCTGATATTACATGCCTTTTTTTATTTTGCACCGCTGTGCCCCATGAGGACAACAGGTGTTCATGAACAGTTACAACTGGAACACATAGCATCAACTATCATGCCAAACCATGCCGAGTCACTGAGGTCACTTTTTTGTCTATTCCAAAACTAAGTATTTAAAATGCAGATCTGCCTGATTTATACCACAAGTAACATCTGACTCATTGTTTTGTACAGTTTATTTGAAGGTGGGAAGTGTCACCATTACACTGGCAACTTAAGTTTAATTGAATAACAGATAAGTAAAAATGGAAAACATATATGGCAGAGATTTAAAACATTAAAAGACCATTAAAACACAAATCATGGAGAGTGAAAACTATTTTATGACCATTGTAAGTGAATTCGCTTTACTTTTGTGATTATGGTCTAGACGAAAGCCACTTTATAGACCAAAACTCATGAAGGGCAAAAGTAACTGAATTTGATAAAACTGGATGTAAATGCATGTGAGATGGAGGTGAGAAGGGAGAAGGGTAGGAGTAAAAAAAAAAAATAATCATTTGATTAAAAATCAAGGTGATAAAACCCGAATTAAAAGTAAATTATCCCTTAAAGGGTGTTGATTTTATAATGACTCACCATGTTATTGATTAGGTTAGTTGTTTTATTGTTTAAGCATTTGTCTACATTGTGGACAATTGTTATTACTGTTGACTTGTTTAACATTTGGCCTGGTGACAGTATAACTTTGTGAACAAAATGTACACACACTATGGCTACAAGTGACTGTTGTTCCATTCAGGGTGTGTATTCCTGCCTCAAGCCCAGTGTTCCTGCATTAGGTTTTGGATTCAGTGTGACCCTCACCAAGATATAGTGTTTACTGTAGACAAATGGATGAGTGGATTATATAATGATACAATATGCTATTTACATTCAAAAAAATTGGCAGATTTTAAACTTTCTAAACCTAATACACAAGTGAGAAGAGAGAGAGAAAGAGAGAGAGAGAGAGAGTTTTACTTTCTCCAAATATCACATACATTAGAGATTGTCCATGTGTAAGAATACCATGAGTAAAAAAAAATAAAATAAAATTATACATTAAAGATAAAAAAACAAAACAAACAAATCGTCCAGTGTCCAAAACTGTTAACATTCAGTTTTTAAATATTTATATGCTGAAGACAAAAATGTACACAAAATGTACACAGTTTAGAACGGTTTCCTGACGCATCCCTCTACCAAAAAAAAATAAAAAATAAAAAATAAATATATATATATATATATATATATATATATATATATATATATATATATATATTTTATTTTTTTTTTATATATATATATATATATATATATATATATATAAACTGAAAAGGTGCTCAGTGGGGTCGGGAAAACAAATATTTACATTTAATTTTTATTTACATTTTTATTTGAGTTATTTGTAAGTTGAAAGTTAAAACAGAGAATGACAAATAGTCAAGTGAGTTACAGAATTTTATGTTAAATGACAATAATGCTCTTAAGTGATTTGGAGATGCTTCACATTTTTTTTATTTTCTAAAACATTTAAAGAACCTTATATGGAGTGTCCGCAAGTATGGACACTATGCATTAAAGGGTTAATGCATTAAATCTACAACTACATTACCCAGTATTCATCGCGAGCAGGAGGTGAAAACAGGAAGCGAGCACTCACAAGGAAATAGTGTCAAATGTATCAGAGGCGTCATGTCTCTTAACGTTGGATTGAACTGTCCATTGCAAAGCCAATGTAAAGAGCAGCGCAGAAGCTGAATTAAAATTGCTCCATCAAGGAATTCCTTGCTCGTATGATGGAAAGGGCGATGGAGCAATTAAACGTACAGCTGAACCGGCTGACGCGCTCTTTACGCCGCGCCAGGACAGTGGAGCTCCCTGAAGGTAAGGCTGGATCATTTCCTTTCACTTAGCACATCTGTGATTAATGTTGTGATTTCAGCTTTCACAGGAGTGGAGTGAGTATGTGATGATGTCACGATTTGTAACACAGCCGAGAATATAGTTTCTCTTCTTAGTAAGGCCTACACATGATACCTTAATGCTTTATTTAAGCACGTTAAGGATAATGTGGCCTAATTGTACAAGCTTTTGCTGTAATTTCATCATGACAAGATGACACACACACACACACACACACACACAAAACAAAACAAAACAAAACAAAACAAAAGCAAAACACAGTCACCAACCAGGAAGTCCCAGCCCGATGTTTCTTTGAGAAACTCATGTTCCTGGCTTCTTCCCAAACTGCAACTGGATCATTTCTTTACCGTATTTATTGTGGTAACATGCGGTTTGGGTATAACCTTTTAATGTCTAGTGGTCGCTTTATGATCCATTCAACCACTGTACAAAGTACACCTACCTTTCATCTGCATAGGTTTTGGATATTTTATCAGATACACTGGCCATGTAGATGCACTTTGTAGTTAAACAATTACTGATGGAAACTCATCTGTTATTGTGCATTTTGTCAACAACTTCTAGGAACACTGGGCGCTAAGCAGGAATACACCCTGAATGGGATACCAGTCTATCGCAGGGTGCCATGCACACACATTCAAGCCAAGGGTCAATTTATTGTAGCCAGTCCACTTACCGTTATGGCTGCATGAGTAATCATATTTTCACAAGTCACAATAGCAAGTTATTTTTCACCTCAACCGACCTATTGCACTCATTCGTATTGACTAATCAGTGTTTTGTTTTCAAGCATGCTTTGAAATACCGTATTGCAGAAGTTCACGGCTTCACATGCACAACACAGCTGTAGCAGATAACCGTATTAAAGCATACAGCCATTCAGCTTGACTGAACAACAAAAATGGCAGAGCAACAAGAGGAAGGTGGGGGGCATACATTACTTCCTAAAAAGGCATCATCTTTTGTTGTTTGGAGAAAGTGATGTTGATCAGGTGCAAGTCCTATGCAAAGTCGTGCTTCCGTGCTGTATCAGCACCGCAAGGTAACAAAGCAAACCTAATGAACCACCTGAAAAGCCAACATAAAGTACAATATCAAGAATGTCAACGGTTGTAGACACAAAAAGAGGTGTAAAGCTGCTGCACCTGATAGACTTGTACACTGGATTGGGGGATAAATTGTGCATTGAGACATAAGGGCTCCAGTCAGTAATTGTATACATAAGTGTAGCTATAAACCTAGAATGTAGGTAGGGATATCTAATAAAGTGGTCACTGAAGGCACCTCACTTTTGACTATATCCTGTCTACAGGGATTCCTTTAGTCCACACTCCATTCACAAGCAGCGTTTGACTTTTCATACTTCTTTAATGCTTTGTGCTGTGGAAGGTAATGAAACCCTGTCATTGTTCTGAGATAATCTGACTAACCTCCATTAAGTCATTGTTCTCACATTCTGTACAGACAATGAGACAGCTGTCTACACACTCATGCCTATGGTGATGGCTGATCAACACAGGTAGAGAAACAAAACGATAAAAGTAAATATAGTGTAATGTGATGAGTATACTGGTACTTAATGTTTTTTTCCACACTTGTAGATCAGTCTCAGAATTGCTCTTGAACTCTAAGTTTGATGTAAACTACGCATTTGGACGAGTGAAGAGAAGCCTCCTTCATATAGCTGCCAAGTATGTTGACGTCTGAGTGTCTCATTGTCTGTGTTTTATTCTTTAGCACAAAATCTCATGTTCAAATAACATATCTTACTTCTATATTACTGCATCACTGCACCCTTCGTTTGGTCAGTACACTGACTATGTTAAAAACACATGAAGGCTGTTTGCTAAATTCACAAAGAAATAGCTGAACATTTGAACCAGGTCACTTTGCTCTGATGCACAGAGTGCATCTGATTTCACAGCAGGTCTTTTCTCCCTGTATCTTTTCAGCTGTGGGTCAGTGGAGTGTTTGGTCCTCTTATTGAAGCGAGGCGCAAACCCAAACTACCAAGACATCTCTGGATGTACCCCACTCCATCTGGCAGCAAGAAATGGGTAGAGTATTTTTGAAATTTATACACTACTGCCATCTCCTGGCCATAATACATTCCTTATGCCAGCCCCACTGCACTGCATTGTTGGAGACATGATTATCTGCTAATGGGCTGGATTAGGTGTCTAGGAATCGGTGAACAACTGAAAATCATAAAGAAAGTGGAGCTCCAGGATTATTTCTCTCAGTTTGGGATCCCTCAGCTAATATAACAAATGCTGGAATTAGTACGGACTTAGAGGAGAAAAGCTTCTTAGGCTTCACCAAACATTTGCCTTAATTCCTGTATTATTTGTAGGAATAATATAAACTATATGCATACCTACTTTAACAGGCAGAAGAAGTGCATGGGTAGACTGTTGGAGTACAATGCAGATGTAAACATCTGCAACAATGAAGGCCTAACTGCTGTAAGTATATGTTGATCATGATGCTAATTATTTACACTGCTGTGATTAGCTGTTGAACATATTAAGAGCAGATATTGTTGATTTATTTATGTACTCTAAAGCCTGTTGTGCTGATTTACAGATTCATCTTTTCTGTTTCATGCACTACCTTTCTGTGTCTACAGATTCACTGGCTGGCGGTTAACGGGAGGACAGAGCTGCTTCATGACTTGGTGCAGCATGTATCTAATGTGGATGTGGAGGATGCCATGGGTCAGACAGCCCTACATGTGGCCTGCCAGAACGGACACAAGACCGTAAGGCAATATTTAATTAATTGTGTAAGATTGTAGTGAGCCTAGTCAGGATATGTATTTTATTTTTTTTGTCATCAGATAAATACTAATACATTAGTTATGGAATACATGATGACAATTCTTATTATACAACTTGTTTTACAAAACTAGAACAGAAACATTATCATTAACGTCTGATGATTGTGTTGCAAGATCTATTACTGAGTATCAGTATTTTGGCCAATATTGTCATGAAATTCTATATCAAGCATTATATTATTCTGTATAAAATGTTCTTCTGGCTGTCTTGTATTGTATGCACCACAATTAGATATTACTCATAGAAGATTTTCTGTTTATTATGGCAATGAACTCTGCTGATATTGTTTGTTTATGCTGTGTTATGTAGACAGTGCTGTGCCTTCTGGACAGTGGAGCAGACATCAATAGGCCCAACGTCTCTGGAGCGACCCCTCTCTACTTCGCTTGCAGGTCACTAGTATAATTATCTCCCTTAACACATACCAGTAAAGCAGTTGCTGTGGTGCAAGCTTTGAAATGACATGCCTCCAGTTTACTGCTGCTTCTCCCAACTGCATGTTTAAAGTAGTGAATTAAGAATAATGAGGAAAACTGTCAGTTTCTGTCTTTGGGTAGACTAATGAGACTGCTATTTGATAAGACTGCAGTGACTGAAGAGATTTCCAATTTTTTTTTCCTCTCATTTATCATGCTTGGTAGACTTGGATGAGTGGGTTGCCAACCAACAATGTTCCTCTATTTTCCCATTTCATTTAGAAATGGCATTCAGTGGCTGTCTACTTGAACCTACTTATACATGCATACAAGCGAGGCACCTTTTCTAACAAATAATTCAGACACATTATTAAGTAACTGTCTATTGATGAAGCTCTGAAAGTTTTATTTAGGGATGCACCGAAATGAAAATTCTTGGGCGAAGCCGAAACCGAATATAATGAAAAACTTGTCCGAAGGCCGAATACCGAACACGTTTTTTCGCGTTTTTCCATTTATTTTGCCATTTTTTTCACCATTGCATAAATTAAATAGTCAAAATGTGCTTTTTACTATTTATTTTTTTTTGCTTTTCAAAGAAAAAAATCAATTACAAAAACTACAATTTCAAAATATTTATTTAACACATTTTTTTTTATTCCAGCAGGCATAGGCTACCAACAAGGCACAATATAACTTTAAATAAATAAATGAGTAAAATAAAAATATTTTGAATTGGTCATCTTTGAGCCCCTCTTGAATAGCCTATGTTAGGCCTATAACTGACTGCTCAAAGGATGTAACACTCTGTAGCCTACAACAAAAAAGTGCATTGACGAGTGCAAAAAATGGTTCTATTCGGTTCTATACGGCTAACTATATTGGGGTATATACTGCTTGCGTCCCCGTACACCTCATGGAGTATTATAGTAGATATAGTATAGTTAGATATGTTGTTAATGTTATGTTCCCTTAAATAAATACGTCTTTACCTGCTTCCGTACTCTACTCCCTTATGTCTCGCTACGTGACAGAATACTCCTGAATAGAAACAAAACAAACGCGCGTGTCCACAGTAAACAATGTCACGGTTGTCAACATCCAAAGAACATGCGCTCATGCACATAGCTCGTGCATGCGCGTGCCCCCTCATCGCTCCGAGCATGCTGCCGGAAGTAGAGGTCGTGAAATTCGCGCATCTCACTCTGGATGCTAAGCTGTTTGGCGCGTCATCAAACACGTCATTGTTCGGTCAAATTCATTCGGCCTTTTCACTTATTCGGCCGAAAAACGAAAGCGCTTTTTTTTTTTTTTTTTGCTATTTTTGGCCGAATAATTTCGGTTGCCAAAAATTCGGTGCATCCCTAGTTTTATTGTCTGCTTTGTCTTTAATATCAGATACTGTCAATCAAGATATGTTTGTGTTGAACTTACCAGCTGTGTTGTAGTAGGTTGTGGTAACTGGGATATTAATACAAAAACAACAAAAATCCAGGTGCTACACTGTCAAGTACATTCTGTATCTTATTGCATAGTGCAAGATTTGAGACATGGTCTTTGTTAGTGTTGAACAAAGTGTGTGTCATGAAATATTGTGTCAATATTGGATAAATGTGAGAGGCATGATATTGTGTAATAAAATATAGGAGACTGCGGGGGCACTGTGGGTTAGTGGTTAGAATGTTTGCATTGCATCTCCGGGGTTTTTTGGGGGGGAGGGGGTTCCAGCCCCATCTCCGCCCTGCGTGCACAGAGTTTGCATCTTCTCCCCGTGCTTTTGGGGGTTTCCTTTGGTTCTCCGATTTGCTCCTGCAGTCCAAAGACATGCTTTTTAGGCTGATTTGCATTTCTAAATTGTCTGTAGTGTCTGAATGGGCATGTGAATGTGTGTGAGATTGTGCCTCATGGCTCAAGGCTCCTCATGACCTTGTGTAGGATAAGCTGTACAGAAAATGGATGGATGGAATATAGGATACTGCAATGTGCCAATAAGCAAATGTAGTCAATATAACACCAAAAGGCTTTGTTGCATGTAGGGTCGGCGGTCTTCCCATTTTTTCCAGTTGCCTTGTTTCCATCGCCTGATTGCAACTGACTAACTAGGTGATGCACCAGTAAAGCTGTACAAAGCTGATGAGCCCCTTGTGATTTTAGTGCTAAGCTATACCATCTGTCACTTGTGGTGGAGGGGTCTACAGGCAAATGCATCTGGCCATAATGGTGACACCCAGTGATTTACTAATTTGGTCAGGCATCTACACAGTTACATATTAAGTCAAGTGATTATCATTTGAAGCATGTTGAGCCACCTGGAAACGTTCTAATGAGTAATCTTAAAAATATGCAAAGGCGAATGCCATCTGCTTTATGAGCCTGACTGCATCAGAAGTACTCACCTATGTGGAGATTAAAGAAAAGGGAAACACAATCAGGTGTAATAAAACAACACAATCCTCCATTGTCCACTCTTTACATTTGAAGTGAGTTTATTACTTTTACACCACGTTTTACTGTAGTGGTACCTTGGGGATGTCCAGATGATATAATAGTTTGTACATAGATGCTTGCATAAAATATGTGTTCAACTCTGTCACTCTCACAGCCATGGCCAGAGGGACACAGCCCAAATCCTGCTCCTCAGGGGTGCCAAGTACTTGCCGGACAAAAATGGAGTCACCCCACTTGACCTTTGTGTGCAGGTAAGTTGTGTACAGAGCACAGATGCCCAATTCTAGTAGTAAATGTGGATGTGTAGTCTACATTCAGGTAAAGATATTCTTATTAATTCTCATACATTCTTCCTACATTGTTAAGGGTGGTTATGGTGAAACATGTGAGATTCTCATACAGCATCATGGGAGGCTGTTTCAGACACTCATTCAGATGACACAGAATGATGACTTAAAAGAGAATATGGTGAGAATATGTTCCCCTTGTATCACAAACTTTTCCCTCATTAACATTTTTTGTCAACATATATGCATGTGAATATATATTAGTGGCAAGAAAAAGTATGTGAATTTTTTGGAATTTCATGGTTTTCTGCATAAATTTGTCATAAAATGTGATCTGATCTTCATCTAAGTCAAGGGTATTGACAAATATAATGTGCCTAAAATAATAACAAAAAAAATTCTGATACCTCATGTCTTTATTGAACACACTCATTCAACATTCCAATTGTCAGTGGAAAAAGTAAGTGAATAGGTGTGATGTACGGCAAAAGGTTGTTGAGCTTCACAAAATAGGAGGTGGCTATAAGAATACAGCAAAAGCATTGAAAATGCCCATTTCCACCATCAGGGCAATAATTAAGAATTTCCAGTCAACTGGAAATGTTATGAATCAACCTGGAATTGGACATTTGTCTACAGGTGGATCTCAAAAAATTAGAATATCGTGGAAAAGTAATTTTTTTTCTATGTAATTTAATTAAAAAGGTAGGATTTATATTCTCATGTAACATATATTCTAGCTTCACTGCACATAAACTGAAATATTTCAAGCCTTTTTTTGTTTAATATTGATGATTATGGCTTACAGCTCATGGAAATCAAAAATTCAGTATCTCAAAATATTAGAATAAAGATTTTATAATACAGAAATGTGGACCTGAGAAGAGCCCTATGTAGCTAATTAACTCAAAACACCTGAAAAGGTTTCCTGAGCCTTTAACCTCTGTCTGATTCAGTACATACAACCACAATCAATTTTCAGATGAAAGTAAATTTTCATTTCATTTGGAAATCAAGGTTCCAGAGTCTGGATGAAGGGTGGTGAGGCACAGAATCCACGTTGCTTGAAGTCCAGTGTGAAGTTTCCACAGTAAGTGATGATTTGGTGTGCCATGTCTGCTAGTGTTGGTCCACTGTGTTTTCTCAAGTCGAGAGTCAAAGCAGCATCTACCAGGAGACTGTAGAGCACTTCATGCTCCCATCTGCTGACAAGCTTTTGGAGATGCTGATTTCCTTTTCCAGCAGGACTTGGCACCTGCCCACAGTGCCAAAACTACTAGTAACTGGTTTGATGACCATGGTATTACTGCGCTTGATTGGCCAGCCAACTTGCCTGACCTGAACCCTATAGAGAATCTATGAGAGACACTAGACCCAACAATACAGACATGCTGAAGGCTGCTATCAAAGCAACTGGGGCTTCTATAACACCTTAGCAGTACCATAGGCTCATTGCCTTCATGCCATGCTGCATTGATGCAGTAATTTGTGCAAAAGGAACCCCGACCAAGTATTGAGTAACATATATATTTTCAGAAGGTTGATATTTCTGTATTATAAATTCTTTATTCTAATACTTTGAGATACTGGATTTTTGATTTCCATGAGCTGTAAGCTGTAATCATCAAGATTAAAACAAAATATGAAAGTTCCACTTTTTAAATTAAATTACTGGAAAAAAAATAACTTTTCCACAATATTCTAATTTTTTGAGATGTACCTGTATATTGTCTCACGCACTGTCAAGAGGATGGTTCGGGTGGCCACAAAATCTCCAAGGATCACAGCTGGAGGATTGCAGAAGTTAGTTGCATCTTGGGGTCAGAAAGTCTCCAAAACTAAAATCCGAAGTCACCTAAATCACCACAAGATGTTTGAAAGGGTTTCAAGAAAAAGCTTCTACTCTCATCCAAAAACAAACCCAAGTGTCTTCAGTTTGACAGACACTACTGAAACCTCAAATGGGATCGGGTTCTATGGTCTGGTGAAAACAAAATAAACCTTTTTGGCAATAAACACCAGAGGTGGTTTTGGCACACACAGAGAGGTAGCCATTATGGAAAAGTACCTCATGCCCACGGTTAAATATGCTGGTGGCTCTTTAATGTTTTGGGGCTGTTTTTCTGCCAGTGGACCTGGGCATTTTGTTAGGGTACATGGCATCATGGACTACATCAAATATCAACAGGTATTAAATGAAAACCTGACTGCCACTGCCAAAAAGCTTAAAATGGGCCATGGTTGGATCTTCCAACAGCACAATGATCCAAAACATACATCAAAATCAACACAAAAATGGTTTACTGACCACAAAATCAAGGTCCTGCCATGGCCATCCCAGTCCCCTGACTGCAAAACTTTAGAAAACCTTTGGGGTGAACTGAAAAGGAGAGTCCTCCAGCATGGACCTCAAAATTTGTTGGATCTGGAGAGATTCTGTATTGAGGAATGGTCCTTGGTTCCTTACCATGTATTCTCCAACCTCATTAGGCATTATCAGATAAGACTTTTAGTTGTTATCTTTGCAAAGGGAGGTAGCACAAAGTATTGACTAAAAGTGTGCCAGTAATTGTTGCACACCTATAGTTAACAAATAGATTTATTTCTTTGATAAACCTGTTTTGTTTGCAGTTGTTATCCATAAAAGCAGAGTATTTTAATGATTTTTTTTTATCAAAAGGTTAAACAGTAAAGACTAAAGACAAATTTTCACAGTCATTATATATGTATATATGTATATGTGTGTGTGTGTGTATGTGTGTATATATATATATATATATATATATATATATATATATATATATATATATATATATATATATATATATATATATATATATATATATATATATATATTACACACACACACACACACACACATACATATACATGTGTATATGTTTGCTTTAGCTCAGGCAGGTTCTTGAGCATGTATCTCAGCAGAATGACTCCAATTATCAGAGAATCCTTACCAGCTTGGCTGAGGTGGCCACCACAAACGGACACAAGCTGCTCAGGTAGGTGTCATCTCCATTGTGGAGGTCCTTTACTATGCTCTCAACCACAAAATCTCTTCCAGCACAACATTCTGCTCCTGCATAATCAATTTCTTTTTCCCTTCTTAGTTTGTCTAGTAATTATGAGGCCCAAATGAAGAGTCTGCTCAGAATAGTGCGGCTCTTCTGCCACGTATTCCGTTTGGGTCCGTCCTCTCCTAACACTGGCATTGACCTGGGATACAATGGAAACAAAACCCCACGCAGTCAGGTCTTCAAGGTCAGTGTGTGTTGCCTTCAGCTGAGCCTTCATTATCTTTCTAAAGTAAAATTATTTCAATCCCTTGAAAAGTTGTACTGGAGTGATTTGTCCTGAAGAGGGTGCTCACTGTATGAATTTGTGTAGACAATTTCATGTTCCTAGTTAGATGTGTCTCATTTATCCACTATTATGTTTGCTATCTAAAATACAAAGTAGCTAATGTCATACTAAATATAAGCCACAGTTGGGGATATTTTGCACATAGGCTATTTGGAGGTCTTGCAGTGCTTTACAAATAGGTCAGTACTATATTTTTGGCCACTTATACACATTGTTGAGCCTTGTGATGATTAATAGATCCCTGACCCACGCAACACTTCATATATTTTCAGAGTTTACTTTCGGTTGCTGTAGTCTGACCCATTGTTCAGATGAGTGAAAAACATGCTGATGTAAAACTGAAAAATGGTCAGTCATAAAACAAGAAAATTGAATACAGTCTAACTAATAACCTTATGGACTAATTGGTGCTGCCAAAGGTTTTTTTGTGTGCCTTTCTTAGCAGGACTGATTTTTTTTGTTTTTTCCTTCAAACACATATTTTTTATAGTAGTGATTACATTTTTATCAGCTTCTCATTGTAGATGAAGCGCCATCTTTAATATGACACATTCAGCTTATTAAAATTACCGGTGTGTAGTTCATGCCTTTTGAAGTTGCCAAATTTTTCTTGAGTAGAGGTGATATTCACATCTACATGTAAATATCAGGAAATGAATACTGAAATTCTGATCAAATTGAAATTCTGATCTCATATATTTATCTTTTGATCTCAAACCCAAATGTCATCAGTGTATAGCAAAAAAAGAATAACTGGCCTTGCTGTTCCAATACTTTCAGAGGGGACTATTTATTTAGTTGGGCGTTTTCCATTCAGCAGCTGATTTTCAGCTACATAATTTATTTGTATGTAAAGCAATGCAGCTCTGAACAGTATAACTCAATCAGTTGAACATCTCTAACTCTTTAGATGTGTGAAAAAGTCTTTGCCATTTTTGTGATGTGTGGGTGCTTTTTCTCAGCCTCTGGAGCTGCTGTGGCATTCTCTGGATGAATGGCTGGTGCTCATCTCCACAGAGTTGGATAGGAAATGTGGAGACACTGACTCTTCTCCAGGGAGTGACATTGCCTCGCTCATTCTGAAGCAGCGGGAGGCTGATCCTTCCATTGTCGCCGACACCCCTGACCTTCTGTCCTCCTCACTGGATCCTGAGACGCCCGAGGCTTATGTAGATGGTCAGGATGTGATCTCCATGACTGCCAACCGGCTGAGTGCAGTAATCCAGGCCTTCTATATGTGCTGCTCCTGCCAGATGCCACAGGGGTAAGAATAGACACTCACCCTTACAAATGAATTCCTGACATTTACCTAAATGAAACTTAGTGAATTTTAACATAATGTGACTTTTCTGAGAGAGGAGAATGTTTAGAACCAAGAAGACAATGCCTATGACACATTTTTATTTGTTGCTAAATATGTCACTCGAAATATATATATAATTTCCCTCCCCTTAATACCTTGTTATTGTTTAAGTTATTTTTTGGTTTAATTATTCACAATGTTTTGAACCAACTGTGGCATAATTAATTGTGCATTAGTGGATGTCACGGTGTTGCCTTCTACGATATGCTAATCAGGAAGGGAAACAATTAATACATTGTATTAGCAGGATAAATAGCTTATCTGCATATTAAGGTTATTGTTTACCCAGCCTCATTTTTATGACCTGGTGTTTTTGTATTATCAGAGTAAGCGGTTTAGATATTGTGCAAACATTACAGCACAGAAGATTCCAAAAAGTATCAAAATGTCTTTCAAACAACAAATGATATTTATATGCAGATGATAATGATAATGATGATAAATAATCAAATATCAATTGAAGTGCCTTTTATGCCATCAAGTTGCATATTGTGTGAGAGTCAGGGTTCTGCTGTAGGTGGGTCTGACCTTGGACTAATAGCTTTTATTTTTGTTTAAGCAATGTTAATGGACATTTTGAACCCCATTTAGAAACTTTCTTTCATTCATTCTCTTAAATAATGTTTATAATAATTGCAGATATATAGTTATACATGGAAAAACTTTCTTTTTAATTGAAGAAGACAATTCATATGCCGAAACCTGAGAATATAAAGGTGCTTGAAATGTTGAACTGTGCGTGGAGTGTTTTGTTGGAATAAAACTTTACAGCTTCGCCATATGTTGAAAATCTAAATATTGCTCAATTGTTATTTAGTTGATATACTAATATTTGCTAATTTTCATGGGTGCAAATAAATCTGAAGAGTACTTATCCCAGCAATTATGGTAAAACATACTCTAGTAGCTTTAAATTTATAATTGACATAAAGTGAATGATCGTATTAGTTATATATGGTCTACTACAATAAATATTACATTTTAAATTAAAACTTTAAATAGTTTTACAATGGCAGCGGTCCAGTAATCATAATCCTAACCATTTAATATGATCACAATTACTGTTTGTCAAAGTACTGCAGTTTTACTCTAGCCAAAATGCTAGACACACTGCAAAGTGGAAAGCCATGATGGAGCAATGCAGAATATTAAAACACAATTACGGACTGGTTTAGAAGAAAGATGCAAATAGTAATATTAAATATTTCTCAGTTGATTTTTCTCTTCAGCAATATAATTATTTCAATCAGAGCTTAGCTTTGCATAACAGTTACTAAAATAAACAAGAAAATAATGCTGCCTCACACTTCTGTTACCCCTGAAGCTTTCTAACTGCATGTAATTAGGAAATTAAATAGGTTTTTAATTACCACTGAATTGATGATCTCTTGGCAGGTTCTAGTGAAATGTCTCTTGTCTTTTTGTATATTTTAGACTGCCCTTGTCATTAGAGACTGGAGTGATGATTTTGGAAATCACCCTTTAAATAATTCAGCTATATTGTGTTTGCTAATCGATCAATGGGTATAATGAGTTTGCAATTGGTGTAATTAAAGTCCTAATACAGGTTGCTTTTCTTAGCACTTTGTTTCTGAGGCTTTTTTCTCTCAGATGATCTGTTAACCATCCATCTCTCTTTTCTTGCCTAGCATGACATCTCCTCGTTTCATTGAGTTTGTTTGTAAGCAAGATGAAGTACTTAAGTGTTTTGTAACCAGGTAAGTGAACATTGACTTTCTGTAACTGTCTCTCCTTGTCCATGACAGTAGCATTTCAAAGTGAAAATTTTAACCTTCCATATAATATTTGCCCATTTTTTTCCCACAGGAACCCAAAGATAATCTTTAATCACTTCCATTTCCTGCTGGAATGTCCAGAGCTCATGTCTCGCTTCATGCACATAATCAAAGGCCAGGTATGTGGTCTGATGCACATGTTAAAGCAGCACTTCCAACATAGCCCCTCGTTTGATTTCAAAGAAGTGACCTTTTGTGCTGCAGAACTCTTGGGACTTGTGCTGATAGACTTTCAAACACCTGTCTAAATCAGCTAGGATCATTTAACTGTGTTATTATGCTGCAGTTAATGCCTGTCTTAAGGTCTGTTATATGGTTTCATAAATTTTAACTGCTGCTTTACTATGTCGTGTTCACAAAGTTTTTGGTATTCATATTTGAGCTACTGCATGCTCAGCCTCGTTACCTCCAGATTATGGTCCACTGGGGAATGCAGTGCCATTTTAATTACAGACTTTAACTTGCCGAATCCGATTTCATCTCTTGATTTTCCTCTTCACATGCTCCAGGTGCCCCTGGAGGAAAGAATTCCTTTCAGTCTTATTAATTTGTACGTCTTGCAGACTTCCCCCTCCTTGCATCATGAATCAAGTCATTTAAATATTATGCAAATGAATTGTAGTCTCTCCTCTCTGTGTAGCTGAAGTGTTCCTTTTCCCTATCTCCATTTCACTGAGGCAAGGTCTGTAGTTTATAGTGTAACGAATGGATGATTAATAGGCCAGTCGAATGCTCTTTGGGCAAAGTATAAGACATGAGTGTCTAATCAATATGACGAAGTTTAAATTATCCTTTTGCTCCACAGCCGTTTAAGGACAGGTGTGAGTGGTTTTATGAGCATCTCCTGGCTGGACAGCCCGACTCTGATATGGTCCATCGGCCCGTCAGTGAGAATGATATTTTACTGATTCACAGAGGTACTAGAATTCCCGTTCTGAATGTTAGAAGGATCCTACCTTTATTTACACACTCATTGTCTAGATTTAGATCATGATCATGGCACTTTGTCTTCCTTTCTTAGAGTCTATATTCCGCAGCAGCTGTGAGGTTGTGTCCAAGTTCACCAATGAGAAGCTCAAGCAGGGCATTGCCGTACGCTTTCATGGTGAAGAGGGAATGGTCAGTTTGAAAACATCTCTTCTGTGTACACAATACAATACTCTCTAATCTGGACCTGCTGTGCAAGATGTGCTGCAGTCTTGGGAAACAGATCTTATGCTGTTGATGTCGGCAGATGGTACTCACATTGTCTCTCTCTGTCTCAGGGTCAGGGGGTGGTGAGAGAGTGGTTTGACATTCTCTCTAATGAGATCATCAATCCAGACTACGCACTGTTCACACAATCGGCAGATGGTAAGCAATATTCTAACTGTAACTCCGCAATGTGCTGACTATTAATATGCGCCTTTGTTGAGAATTTCTTCAGGCTCTTCAGTTTCATATGTGTGTGTCTTCCCCTGCCTGTGTGTTTTATAACTCTTTTATATATCATAATACATTTGTGTATTTTGGTGTATGTGGTTGTGTCAGTGACTTTGACTTACTTTATCTCTGTACCTCTATGCACAGTAGCTAATTATTGGACATTGATTGCACAACAAGTGTTACAGATCAGAGGCTTAGTCAATAATCATTGGAAAAACACTGCTGTGTAAGTACAATCCTTTATTTACTTGAATGGTATGTATCTTTTACAGGTACTACATTTCAACCCAACAGTAACTCCTCTGTCAACCCAGACCATCTGAACTACTTCCGGTTTGCAGGTCAAATCCTGGGCCTGGCCCTGTACCACCGCCAGCTGGTGAATATATACTTCACCCGCTCCTTCTATAAGCACATACTGGGTAATGCACAGACAGGCACATTGACACATTAATGTGCACAAAATATGTATGTAAATTACAAGGTTGTTTACATATGCACAGAATGATGTAATTGTGTGTTTATCTGTCCAGGTATCCCAGTGAATTATCAGGATGTGTCTTCCATTGATCCAGAATATGCCAAGAACCTGCAGTGGATTCTGGACAATGACATCAGTGACTTGGGCCTGGAGCTCACGTTTTCTGTGGAGACAGATGTGTTTGGAGCCATGGAAGAAGTTCCACTCAAACCAGGTGGAAGTGGCATTCAGGTCACCCAAGATAACAAGGTGAGGACATAAATGCAGGTACAATCAAGGAAAACTCTTCACATATTGTAATCCCACAGTTTGAGTTTCTATTATTTAATAATGTGATTTTTATCATGGTATAAGTCTTTGTATCTCTCTCTCTCTCTCTCTCTCTCTCTCTCTCTCTCTCTCTCTCTCGCTCGCATTCTCTCTCTCAGGATGAATATGTGCAGCTTGTAACAGAGTTGCGGATGACTCGAGCCATTCAGCCTCAAATCAATGCTTTCCTTCAGGGCTTCCACACCTTTATTCCTCCATCACTCATTCAGCTCTTTGATGAGTATGAACTGGCAAGTAGCTTTCCAATTCTAATGATGATCATTTTGCTTCTTCTTGCTCATCTTCGGATGATATATTTCTACATAAGTGAAAAGTTCTCCGTTCTCTCTTTTCCTTTCTTTCTTACTTCTCAACCCAACCCCCGCACCCACAACACACACACATAATTCTCAATAGATCAGTTCAGTTTAACTTTATTTAATTTTAGCAAAATTTTACAGAGAAATAGGCATGAAATCCCCCATGGGCAGAAGACAGCATTTACAGAGAAAATCTCTCACATGACTGTGGAAGGGGAATCAGCCCTCAGAAGTAGGAATCAATTTTTCTCTGGCTGAGCCTACACTGAGAATCAAATATTGTGATATTAGGAAACTCATGCTGGAAGCAACTG